>NW_015207252.1:0-2265 GCF_001447785.1 Gekko japonicus | reverse complement strand
TGATAACACATGTACAAATGATAACATAGTGATACTCCCTCTTGATGGTCATTTGGCATCTACTTCAGCAACATTTTCAATTTTTTTACTACACTTCAGTGCCCATCTCTGATAGGTTTAACCATCCCCAAAATCTTGACGTTTTGACTCCTTTATTCCTCCTTTACTCCTCTTTGATTACTTTCCTCGAACCCATCAATCCTTCATCTCTTCTTTGAAGTCAATTAACAGGATGTTGGGACCAAGTTCATACGAACCTTTGCAAAGAGAATTGAAATTTGTAGCACATCTCAAAACTGCTGCATGACCTATCGCAGAAGAGATGTTCCCAGCACTGTTCTGTCCACATTTCTCTCTGTTTGAAAACAGAGGAAGGCAATGGCAAACCACCTCTGCTCACCTCTTGCCTTGAAAACCTCATACTCCTCTGGTCACCATGAGCAGGTTGTGATTTGAACACACACACAGATAGATATCAATATGACAATGGAAAGCATTTCCACCATGTCTTATGCAGTGTTATTGTGAAGAGTGACTCAATGTATATCTTCATTGAGCGGTGGTGCAGGCAGTAAGTGAAGCCTGCATTACATCTGGCCAAGCAGCTTTGGCTGTTCGAGCTCCACCGCGGCCGGAGTGAGCTCCTGGCCCTATGTCCCAGCTCCCGCCCACCCAGCGGCTTGAAAGCCCGTTAAAGAGCAAATAGACAAATTGGGTACCTGCTCTTAGAGTGGGGGGGCACCCGTCCCTTGTGGTGTAGCGGCAGCGGCGTGAGCTAGCGAGCGACAAGCGGCAGTGGTGGAGAAGCATGGCGGCGACAGACGCGGAGGCGGGGCGACATGACAGGCCGGAGCCTAATGGACAGAGACTGACAGCAAGCATGCGTGGACGTGCACTCGGCCCAGACTCGAAGGTGTCGCAACAGCCAGGAAGTCATAAATCAAGACCAGCGCCAGAAGGACGTCGCCCGCAGACAACAGAAAAGCAACTCGCTACAAAGGGTGCCTGGTAGGTTAGTCAACCCACCCCTCCTTGTATGTGGTCCTAGGTTAGGATTTGAACTGATTAAATATGTGAACCACTCAGAGCCCTCAGGGGGTGAGCGGTATACAAATGGAAGGATAAATAAATAAATAAAAACATACAAGAGCATTACAAGCAAAATGAGTTTGCATTGATTCAATGAGTAGTCACATTTTGCCTGGGGTGGAGCACCTTGTTGCAGTGGAAATGGTGGCATTGATAACATGGGACTGGCACGAACAATCTACTGGACAGTGGTACCCCAATGGGGCTGTTGGAGGATGCCATCATAACCACTCAAGACCATCTTGATACTGAAAGCACTTTATTGTTGTTAGTAGTGTTATTGCTTATGATTTTATTGTTTTATTGGATTTTTTGTATGGGCTTTCGCCCTTTTTAAGCCGCCCTGAGCCCACTCGCAGGGAGGGCAGGGTAAAAATGCCTAAATAAATAAATAAATTTTGGAACACCATTCCTTGGGAACACTTCACTACACAAATATAATACAACATGTCAAGCAGAAGGCTAGGCTTTCATTTATGATGTTTAAGTAACCAAACCCGGCCCTGCTTAGCTTCTGAGATCAGAAGAGATCGGTCATGTTCAGGGTGGTATGGCCGTAGGCCTTGATGGTGTACTATTAAAACATGGGAACACATCTGCACTCTGAAAACCAGAAAGCACTCAAAGTCATTTTGCTGAAGATATACATTGAGTCACTCTTCACAATAACACTGCATAAGACATGGTGGAAATGCTTTCCATTGTCATATTGATATCTATCTGTGTAAGTAAACAAATATCCATACAGAAAGGAACTGTTCCAGTTGGCAGCCGAGGATAGGACCCAAAGCAACGGGTTTAAATTACATGCAGAAAGGTATCAGCTGGATATTAGGAAAAACTTTTTCTTGGTCAGAGTAGTTCAAAGGTGGAATCAGCTGCCTAGAGAGTTGGTTAGCTTCCCTTCACTGACAGCTTTCAAGAAGAGGCTGGACAAATATTTGTCAGACATGCATTGGGGAGGGGGTTGAACTATATGGTCTGTATGGCCCCTTCCAATTCTATGATTCTATGAAATATGCAAAAGTCTCTCTGTTCTAAATAATCTAAATACTCTATCATTATTACATTGCTTCAGATTCTGGAACAATTCCAAAAAGCAAAGGAAATATTAATGGCTTATCAACATTCTACAACCCACAAGTCAATTTTACCTGTGGAATCTTGAAAAGGCAC
>NW_015207251.1:0-2268 GCF_001447785.1 Gekko japonicus | reverse complement strand
AAAAACGGTGTTCCCAAGATTCCTTCCGTCTGTATGTTTTAATCCTTTGTGATGCACGGGGATTATCTGCAAAATGACCAGGAAGGGCTTCCTAAGGATAGGAACCGTGAAAGCTATTGGAATGGGATGGAGGGGGCTTTCAGCTGCAGTGCCCCTTAACATCATATTTCAGCACTGCTTAACTTTCTTAACTTTCAGCCCTCCCTACGTATTATAATGAAGTCAGCATCTCCTACAGCTCCAGAACACCAGACCTTCCCCCTTACATAATCGTTCCACATTTCTCCCTCTCCTCATTGTTTCTGCTACTACAATTCTTATTTTCCTCCTGATTATTATTTCTCAGTTACCAAAATTCACTCTCACGGTTCTTTTCTTCAAACCATTCAGAATCAGTTGGCCAGAAAGTAATTTCTCTCTCTCCTTGCGTCAATAAAGGCACTCACCCTCCCCACTTTCTGCGGCTTCCCTGCTCCCTGAGCAAAACCCCCAGAGGATATTACCTTGTCCACAGAATCCCAGGCAAGCACTGAAGAATCATGGTTAGACTAAAAGGAGACGGATGGCTGACTAGAATTGTTTGCCACTGAAGTATAAAGAATGGGAGGGGTTAAGTTCATCTGGAGAAGCTGAAAGTGAGAGGAAGATGCTGAACCCTTCCTCCCCCTGCCATTTTTTCTTAGCTGGGAGGGGGGGAACGCAACATGAAAGTTCAGCATCTCCCCCCCCCTTCTTTCTTTGCATTGAATAATCCACTCCTGTCACTTTATAGCCATTAGTCTGCATTTGGTCTGCATTTGAAAGCATGAGTCTGTTGCCATCATCTGTAGTCCTGCCCTAGATGCTAAGAAATGTGAATTTCCTTTGATAAAATCAGTGTGGAGACAGACCCACAGGGCCCCCATTATTATCCTCAGAGGCATTCCTAAGCAAAGAAAGCTTTTAGTAAACAAAACTGCACCCTCTTGCCCATCCAAAGTACATTCAGTGACTTTGAGCACACATAAAGAAGCAGAGGTGGTGGTGAAGCTCTGCTTAAAGCATTTCCCCCAGCTCTTCTCCCATAGCTGGTGTGCACTGACACGTGAAGAAAACTGAAAGCTTTGTGTGGATCAGGTTCCCAAATCAACAGATGGCCATCCAGGAATAGGTTTGCCAACCTCCAGGTGGGGCCTGGAGTTCTCCCAGAAAATGACACCTGACCCCCTAGACTGGAGAAAATGGCAGGTTCAGAGGGCACTCTCTATGGTAAACCATAGATTCTAGGTGAAATCCCTCCCCAAATTCCCTTCTCTATAGGCACCACCCCCAAATCTCCAGGGATTTCCCAGACTAGAGTTGGCAACCCTTGCAGGAAGGTTGATTTGAACCGAACTTCAACCTTCCCATATTTTAAAATGCATGTGTCATCTGGGTGGGGTTGCCATCTCCGGGTTGGAAAATACCAGGAGATTTTGGGAGTGTAGCCTGAGGAGGGCGGGGTTTGGGGCATAATGCCACAGAGTCCAACTTCCAAATAAGCCATTTTCTTGAGGTGAACTGATCCCTGTCACCTGGAGATCAATTGTAATAGCAGGTATCCAGCTGCCACCTGGAGATTCGCAACCATACATCTAGGCCTTTATGAGAAGACTGCCAGTAGAAGTCTGTTTATATCAATTCGATTGTCATGGCTTTCCCGAAAGCATACTGGGAATTGTAGTTTAGAGAGGGTACTGAGAAAGGACTACTTAACTTTCCTTACAGAACTACAGTTTCCCAGGAGAGAGGAAATGAATATTAAGCAAGGCTAGGGTAAAGTCCTATCAGGATGTGCCTTCTCTTCTCCCCTCTAAATACCCTGTATCTCCCTTGATAGTACATGCCTTTCTGACTTCTTCCTGTAGCTTAAATCGCTGTAGCAGCTCTCGGCCACAGAACAGAATCATGTGACTGTACTCACCAGTCCAAACCATTCTGAAGGCAGGAGGAGCTGCTTGATGCCAAGACCAGTGGTTGGCTTTTCTGCATGGACCTTGGAGGCCTGGCATCTGAAGGAAACAAAACTGTCACTATCCAAGGTGGACTTCAAAGACGCTATCAGAGAACAGCAGTATCTTATATTCTGTGACATTCGCCTGGGAAAGTGCATTAATAGCTCATACCAAAGATGAATGGAAAGCATATACCCCTCCCAAATCTACTTTATGGAAGTGCCTTGCCATCTATGGGCGTCATCCCCAGATGTACCCACTTTTGGTTTTGTTTGATATTATTTATGAACATCTT
>NW_015207250.1:0-2871 GCF_001447785.1 Gekko japonicus | reverse complement strand
TGGGGTACTAGAAAGCAAGTCCACACCATTGTCTAGAAGATGAAACACAGGTGCAGTAGTCCTGGGAAAATCAATAGGCAAGCATTACAGCATCTTCTCCCCCACACAACCTCCAGCAGTTATCTTTTGCATTCCAAAGCAGGAACAGGATGATAGAAGCCAAGCCGGGTGTAACAGGGAAAGGATATGTACACAGAGGTCACAGAAAACAGAATGGCAGCTTGCTGACACAGAGGAAGGCAATGACAGAACACCTCTCTTTCTCCCTTGCTTTGAAAGCTCCTTGCTGGGATCACCATAAGACAGTTGATGGCACTTATGTACGTAAGTATTATCTGATGGTTTTACAAAGCCTCCAGTTACTTGGAAAAGGAATACTGGATTGTGGTGCTAGGTGTGAACCTGCAAGGCAGTTCTAATATACCAGAGGAACTGGTTAGCCACTTTGTGAAATGGTGCTGGACTCAATGGACCACTGGTCTGATCCAGCAGGGCTCTTATGTTCTTATGAAGGCCTCAGCCTTTCTGCCCTCTTGTTGGCCCTCCAGAGGAACTCGTTGGCCACTCTGTGAAATGGTGCTGGACTCAATAGACTACTGGTCTGATCCAGCAGGGCTAGTCTGGTGTTCTTATGAAGGCCTCAGCCTTTCTGCCCTGTTGTTGGCCCTCCAGAGGAACTGGTTGGCCACTGTGTGAGACAGGATGCTAGACTAAATGGACTAATTGGTCTGATCCAGCAGGGCTCTTCTTGGAAATCTGTATTTTGAATTAGTTTCTTCCTTCTGCAAGTTTACCCAGTGAGACTTTAATATCATGCCATTATCCAGTCCCTCATTTTCGCTGTAGAAATCTACGCAACATTTGGAAATATTTATGCATTATTAAATCAACATTATAGAAATATTATACGCATCAATGATGTACGTTTTGCTTTAAATACCATCAAAATTGGGTATGAAAGTCCATCAATATGCATATACCATAAAAAGAAACACAGCAGGGAAATCAATATGCATATACCATAAAAAGAATCACAGCAGGGGAAAATCAAAGAATCTAACAGAGTGAGAAGAAGAAATAATAATAAAAAAAACCCAACGGTTTGGCAGTAGTAGACTGAGTTCAGACTTGCTGCACCAAAAAGTGAATGTCACCAGTTCAGATTGAGGTGTGTGGGGTGGTAGATCTTGGGTTCATAGTGGATAGGTCAATGAAAATGTCAACCTAGTGTGCCGCAGCAGTGGAAAAGGCAAACTCTATGCTGGGGATTATTAGGAAACATATTATAGACAAAAGGGCCAATAGAAGGGAGCGGTGGTGCAGGGGATTTTTCCCTGCTTAACTATAACATCTGAACTGCCAAGCTTTGGCAGTTCTAGCCCCGTGCTGGTGTGAGCAACCAAGCCTTGTCCTAGCTCATCATCTACCCAGCGATTTGAAAGCTTCGGCACCACTCCCTTTGGTAAGGTCTTAGCTGTGGAGTGTGACTTCTGAGGCACGGCAAGATTGAAAGATGAAAGAGCTGTTTCGGCTTCCCTGCAGTGGAGCGAGTCGGCCAGGCGGTGTCAGTGTGGCAGCACGACATCAAGAAGCCCTGACGTGATCACCCAACCGACAAGAATACATGCCGTCGGAACATGACTGATCCAGTCCGCAGATGAAGCCCCGGCTAGCTGCAATGTGTGTGTAATTAAAAAATGCTGTATGTTGTCTTCCCTATCCCCCATGAATATTGTTAGTCTAATTGTCAAAGAGTAACTGTAAATCGCTCTGAGCCCGCAGGTGTGTGGGAAAGAGCGATCAATAAATCGAAAGTATTATTATGATTATGATTATTATTTAGTATAATGCCCCTGTATAGATCTCTGGTGCTCCCTCATTTGAGCAGTTCTAGTCACCGTATCTCAAAAAGGATATTGCAGAGCTGGGAAAAGGACAGAAGAGGGCAACTAAGATAAGATAAAGGGTTGGAGCACCTTCCCTATGAGCCAGTTTGGTGTAGTGGTTAAGTGCGTGGACTCTAATCTGGGAGAACCAGGTTTGAATCCCCACTCCTCCACTTGCAGCTGCTGGATGACCTTGGGCAAGCCATAGTTCTGTCAGAGCTGTCCTTGAAAGGGCAGTTCTTGAAAGAACTCTCTCAGCCCCACCTGCCTCACATGGTGTCTGTTGTGGGGAGGGGAACGGAAAGGATCTTCTTCTTCTTCTTCTTCTTCTTCTTCTTCTTCTTCTTCTTCTTCTTCTTCTTCTTTTTCTTCTTCTTCTTCTTCTTCTTCTTCCTCCTGAAGAGTCTGGGACTATTCTGTTTAAAAAGAGACACCTAAGAGGGGGCATGATAGAGGCTGATAAAATTATGCATGGGGAGGAGAGTGTTGATAAAGCAAACTTTTTCTCCCTTTCCCAAAATACTAGAAATTGAGGGCATCCCATGAAACTGACAGGCAGCAGATCCAGGTCAGATAAAAGGAAATACTTCTTTACACAGTGTGGTGAGTGATTAAAACGTGGAATTCATGGCCAGAGGATGTAGCAATGCCCACAGGCACAGACGACTTAGAGAGGTTAGACAAATTCATGGAGCAGAGGTCTATCAGTGGTTACTACTCATGGTGAGTTATGGAAACCTCCAGATTCAGAGGCAGTCAACCTCTGAATACCAGTGCCAGGAGGCAGATTCGGGGGACCTCCAGGGGACCTCCATAAGAACAAATTGGCCACTGTGTGAAACGGGATGCTGGACTAGATGAACCACTGGTCTGATCCAGCAGAGCTTTTATGTTCGTATGCTGAGGTATAATGTGAAAACCTCCAGGATATATCTGAGCTCTTTAGAGAAAGGATGTGATTAGGCAGTTAGTTCCCTTCCTTGAA
>NW_015207249.1:0-2304 GCF_001447785.1 Gekko japonicus | reverse complement strand
TATTTGACTTTGCAATGCTGGGCTACATGCATTGTATCTTAAGATTCTGTATACATACTATGATAAAGCCATAATGGCATTTTTTTAAAAAAAGAGGAAGGTACCCAGTGTTGTGTCCTAAACACTGGGATTTTGAGCCTTTGGGTTCTAGCCAAAATTAGATACTCTCTAGAATATTCTCTGCTGTTTTTTTTTCCCTTCTGTATAAATCTGGAAGACTTCCATTAACAACTTCAATGCTTGATCTTCAGAGGAACCTGCCATTCCAATAGTTATCTCAAGGAAAATAACTGTGTAACAAACCACTCAAGGGAGTTGACAAATCAGCAACAGCAAACTTTCTACTCTTGGAAATGGTGGGAAACGTTATCTATGTTCCTTACTAAATCAAGCAAAGAAGTGCTGTGGAGGTCTGTCGACTCCCTTACTTCATTGTGATTATACAGTACTAGGAAAATAAGATTTATTTCTTGATAAAGTGTCTTTGTGAAAAAGGGTTAAAGATCACTAGCCGGCAAACCTGTTGGAAGATATTATTAATTTCCCAGCTTCTGGAAGACAGTATTTATTTCCCAGCTTCTACTCGATGTGGTTTAATTCTTTCAAGATTAATTGGAGCAAAACCTAAGGAACCTTACTACACTTGCAGAATATAAGAGACAGTAAATCACAGGAGCAAAACCCACATCAGTAGTGGAACTGTTAGTAAGAACCCATTTACTCCCGAAGAGAGATTGTATGAACATATTATTCTTTATTGGTATCTTGTGAGTGGATATAGTATAGTATAAGAGTTGGCTTGGCTTGTACTACAGGTACTGTACCACTAGAATATGTTTTAACAATTTATTGCATAAATAGATATTAAAAGTTTATATTAATGTAGGTTTGAGTGGTTTGTTACACAGTTATTTTCCTTGTGGTTTCAATATTCTACTGTTGGTTGTACTGTATTCCAATAGTTATTATATCAGCTCTGAGAACAGACACAATACAGTAGAAAGGAGCAAGAGTCCTTAAAGACTAACAAGATTTGTGGCTGGGTATGAGTTTTTGTGAGTCACTGCTCATTTCTTCAGACACAGTACAGTTGATATCACTATTGCCTGAGAATGGCTGGCTTTTCATTTCTTTCTACTGGATCAACTGACTAAGGTTTCAAGCGGCTGCAATGAAAATAAATCACAACATTTCCTCCATTCCACCATCATAACCATTTTGTTTCTTTTCTTATTTGCAGCTAACATCCAGGAATCATTCTTTTCTTTTCTCTGAGACATAGCAGACACTGAACATTAACAAAACACCATTGGATAACAGAAATCAATCAGGAACCAATTTCAGGATGTTTCCATATTTTTCAATACAAAGATTTCTTACTGGGCATAAGTGTTTGCAGACCAAACATGCCTAGAACTTAAACTTTGAAAAATACTCTCTGGCCCCATTCACACGGTGAATTTGCTGTGGGAGAGCCATGAGTGGATGGCAGATTTTCCGGCCGCGATCACACCATAACATCTGGGAAGTGGAGCACACCCGTGGCTAACCCGTGGCACGTTAAATGTGCGTTAAAATGCGCGTTAAAAAAATACCTCAACAAAGGTGGTGGCAAACGGTTTGCCACGGGCTGCTTCTGGACAGCATTTAACTGCCTTCAGAGCTTACTTCTGATCAGGCTCTGAAGGTATTTAAATGCCTTTGGAATCTGCACGAATCCTCCCCAAACCTTATGAAACTCACTGGAGGTTCATGGGTGCACCATGGGAGGCACGTTATCCCAAACCCCTTGTTCAGGAACCATGAATTGGCCTGGTTTGTGTTTGAACCAGGGTTTGTTTGTGGGTTTGTGCCCATCCCTAATGTAGACCAAAATGGCACAAAAAGATGCCTTTACACATTTATCCCCTATTTTGACATTTATTGCTTTGCTGTTCTTCTCCCCTTAATTAAATCAAAACAACTTTTGACCTTATAACCTTAGCTTGTTATTTAGTTTTGTGTTTGCATATCTTAAAACATCTTCATCATGTTACAGGTTAATTTGCTGTTCAACCTCTGTCTATAAATTTGAACTCTAGCTTCCTTTCCAATGTATTTGAAAAAGTGTGCATGTACACGAAAGCTCATCTCCCTTATATATAAAAGCCGAATGATGGTGGCACATCTCTAGAACATTCCACACACTCCGGAATTGGTTGGCGCGTGTGTCACTCAGAATCTGTCCATATCCACTGGCTGCATTGCTTGAGTCTCACCTCCAAGTTTGCTGCTTCTCTCCCCCCATAGCCAATCAGAACACAG
>NW_015207248.1:0-2375 GCF_001447785.1 Gekko japonicus | reverse complement strand
AAATGGGATGACTCCACGAAGGAAGATAAAAGACATCTCACGTCACTTCTGTTAACATCCGCCAAGTTAACGATAGCTGCGAAATGGAAATCCACAGAACCCCCTACGATATCTACATGGCACGATAAGGTCTGGGAACAATTTGTCATGGCAAAAATTAACATTCTAAGTCAGAGGGTCCAGGCGTCGGATGGCGCACCGAATACGAAATTCAAGAGATATTGGTCGCCGGTGATGAATTACCTGACCAGGCATGAGATACTACCCACGAATAAGGCTTATCATAGATGGTTGTTCCTATAAATAGCTGGTGATTTCGGTTTCCGACTACGAGACGCCTACTCACCCCACCTTGGTAGTCGAGGAGCAGAAACTGAGGGATGTAAGGTTGGAGGGTAGTCCTGGGAGGCCTTGAGTTTTATAAGCTCATTCGGTTGTGCAATCAAAGCTAGAGTAAGCTATTACTTTTGCTCATAGTTGAATTTTTACGCATTGGAGATATGTTGTACTTGTTATTTCCCTTACTGAGCTGTTGCTACCCCCTTATGTATTTGTGTGTACTTTTAAGTAAAAGAATAAAAATAATTTAAAAAAAAAGATATCGATTACTGCAAAGTTCAGCTCCTACAAATGTCATTAGTTACTGGTTATTTTCAAATCTGATGTTTATAATTTTAGCTGTTCTGCTGTGGGATGGAATAGTAACATAGGAAACGATCCTAAGCAGGGGTACTCAGGGCTGCATTTGATTTAACTTTTATTATTGGCAGCACTAATGGGAGCTTTTAAATCGTGACTGCTTATGGGTTTTGTTAGATCGCGCTAACAAAGGACTCGTAGAGTGATTCAGCAAGTGATTCAGCTTTATTGGAAGTAACGAACAAGCACTAACTCAGTAAGAAACCAGAACAGAAAACAGTGGGAGCTTATGCTCCTTTTAAACATAACCGGGCTAATGTAGCCACGCCTATTTACATTTAACAACCAATGAGATTGCTTCTCCCAGCGGGCTGGGGAGGGGGGGCTTTGAGAACGCATTTAAAGTTAAAGTTGCTTCCTTTCTTTGTCCCCCCCCCCCTGCACACACCTCAAGCCTACCCAGGTAGGGGAACACTGGCTGAGGAAGGGAAGACCGATCAGGGAGGCATTCCTCCCCTTCACTTCCCCTGCTGGGAGCCACATAATATATGTGAAAGAGCCGCATGTGGCTCCTGAGCCGCAGTTTGGCCACCCCTGCCATAGGGGTTTTCCTCTGCACCCCCCTCCCAGCCCATGGGGGCCTTGCAGAGAGGATACACCAACTCAGAGTGTACCAGCTGCTGTCCTTTATACCGTTTATATCTCCTCCACCTGGCACTACGTTTATGGCACACATTTACAATGCTCCCTCTAAGCTGTGGAGTCTTGTGAGCCAAAATTCTACTTTGTGAGCTCCTGGCACTAAAGTTGTGAGCGAGTGATTCGGCTACTGCATAAATTAGTTTGCTCTGGAGCAATGCTCCCTCTAAGCTGTGGAAGTCTTGTGAGTACAAATTCTACTTTGTGAGTTTCTGGCATTAAAGTTGTGGGTGAGCAATTTGGCTACAGCATACACTCATTTGCTCTGGAGCCATCCTTCCTGAGCGAAGACAAAAAATGTGTGACCGGAGGCTAAAAAACTGTGAGCTAGATCACACTAACTCAGCTTAGAGGGAGCACTGCTCTGGACCCATCCTTCCTGAGCGAAGACAAAAATGTGTGAACCTGGAGGCTAGGAAACTGTGAGCTAGTGCACACTAACTCAGCTTAGAGAGAACACTGCAACATTGCCCAGCCCAACAAAGTGAAATTTATGTCAGATCCGGCCCTTGTTACAAAGGAGTTTGACACCTCTGCTATAGTGCATGACAGATCAGAACACAACGTATTGTTACAACAAAAGCATGTGATAGTCTTTTTTCATCACCCAGATTTGTGGAGATCTGTGCAATTCAAAGGTTTGGGACTATTTTATTGCTGACAAAATTGCAGATTGGATAGTTCAACATGATAATGCAATAGTCCACTCTAATTATATGGAGAAGTAGTCCACCCTCCATGAAGTGCACATTGAAATTATACTTACTGAAACAGGTCCTGTAATGATAAATTATAATTCTTTATACATGTTTTATTGAATTCTTGAATATTTGAATAGGATTTGCATTCATATGTTCTTTAGTCATTGTTAATTTACTCAATGGTGGATAATCTGCATTCAATTTGCTGTAAAGTATATATTTGTATATGAGAATCTGAAAATATCACATACTTAGTATTTTGCTGTTTGTATCATCATTTACCCTGTATGTTTTATTAATAGTAATACATGCTCAGTACTCTGTGTTATGATATGT
>NW_015207247.1:0-2781 GCF_001447785.1 Gekko japonicus | reverse complement strand
CTTTTCATGTAGCTCCTGGAGGAAGGGGGAACATTCTTTTTTCCCAAATCATCCACAAAACCCCAGAGGAAAGATCTGCTGTACTCTCTTAGTGTGCCGTGTGAAGCATGCCGTTTGACACGACAAGAGCCATGGACAGTGTTCCCTCTAAGCTGAGTTAGTGTGGGCTAGCTCACGGTTCTTTAGCCTCCAGCTCATACATTTTTGCCTAAGCTCAGGAAGGATGGCTCCAGAGCAGGCTAATTTATGCAGTAGCCAAATTACTTGCTCATAACTTTAATTCCAGTAGCTCACAAAGTAGAATTTTTGCTCACAAGACTCCACAGCTTAGAGAAGAGCTTGGATTTATACCCCGGTCCTTCACTACCCAAAGGTGTCTCAGAGCGGCTTACAAACTTCTTTCCCTTCCACTCCCCACAACAGACACCCTGTGAGGTAGGCGGTCCTGAGAGAGCTCTGACAGAATCTGCTCTTTTCCCCCAAGAATAGCGCTTATGAGAACTACGGCTTGCCCAAGGTCATCCAGCCAGGTGCAAGTGGAGGAGTGGGGAATCAAACCTGGTTCTCCCAGATTAGAGTCCGCGCAATTAACCACGACACAAAACTAGAGGGAGCATTGGTCATGGGGAAAGATAATAATGCTGAGGAAAGTTGAAGGCAGTAGGAAAAAAGGAAGACCCAACATGAGAAGGATCGACTCCATCAAGGAATCCACGGTCGTCAGTTTGCAATTGCAAGACCTGAGCAAGGCTGTTGACGGTAGGCCACTTTGGAGGCCATTCATTCACAGGGTTGCCATAAGTCAGAACCAACTTGACAGCACTGAACACACAGAGACACACACACACACACAGACACACACTTTAATTGTTCTAAGCTATTTTAAAAATTGCTTTAATGGTGTATGTTTGGCGGGGGGGGGGGTTTGATTTTAATGGTGTTTATAATGTAATTTTATCGTGTATGTTTTAAAGCAGGGGTGTCAAACATGTGGCCCGGGGGCCGGATCAGGCCCCCGGAGGGCTTCCATCAGGCCCGCAGTGGGACTGACTGTCTTCTGCTTCTTCTTCCAGTTCTGCTACTGCTGCTGCGTCATCGTAGGTTTGCAGTTTACAGATACACACCTGAACGGCATACTCAAGATTGCAACAGCACAGACATTTTGATGCAATAATTCAGAGCTCACAAAGTAGAATTTTTGCTCACAAGTCTCCATAGCTTAGAGGGAGGACTGGTCACAGCTGAGGCCAGAAGGAAGACGTGAAAAGAATCGAGTCCTGTCCCTCCCACAGCCGCCTTAGAGAAGGAGGGAACTGTCCCTTTAAGACTGACAGTGAAATGTCGTTTTTCGTTTAAGTCTTCCGTCCTCCTCTGTTCCCAAGGACTTGAAGAAGAGACATGGGTTGCAGCATTAGACGAATGCAACCACGTCTTTAGCCAGAGGGCTTTATGCAGCGCTGGAATGAATTTAATGGATCTGTCGATATTCACTTCCTGGCTTCGAAGGCGCCGGGCTATATTTGAAACCGGCTTCTGGAACTCTGCCGTCTTGGCAGTTTTGTTCTCAGACATGACCCACAATTTGGAAGTTGGCACCGTAACCCCTTGAGAAACAGTGTGGTGTGATTGACCGGGGTGTGTGTGTGTGTGTGTGTGTGTGGTAATCAGACTAGGAACCGGAAGACCCAGCTTCGAATCTCTGCCCGCCCCCCTCCACTGGGTGACTTTGAGCCAGTCACACATTCTCTTGGACTGATCAACCTCACAGGGCGGTTATGAGGAGCAAATGGGAAGAACAGAGTTGCCAACCTCCAGGAGGGAACTGGAGTTCTGGAATTACAAGTGATCTTCAGGCGACAGTTCCCCAGGAGAAAATGCAGTTTCAGAGGACAAACTCTGGTTTTAAGTGAAATCTCTCCTTTGCATATTAGGCAACACCCCACCTAATGTAGCCAATCCTCCCAGAGCTTACAGAGCTCTCCTTACAGGGGCTACTGGAAGCTCTTGGGGGATTGGCTACATTAGGGGTGTGTCGCCCAGGGCTCTTTTTGTAGCAGGAGCTCCTTTGCATATTAGGCGACACCCCCCCTAATGTAGCCAATCCTCCAAGAGCTTACAGAGCTCTTCTTACAGGGGCTACTGTAAGCTCTTGGAGGATTGGCTACATTAGGGGTGTGTTGCGGCGCCCCACCCCTAAGATAATAAAGGAAAAGCAATTAAATCAGAGGACCTTGCATGTCACCCAGACCTTCTTGGAGAAAAGATGGGATAAAAATGTACAAGACGGGTGTTTTGCTTTAAAAAGGTAAAGGTAAAGGTCTCCCTTGCCTGAAAGCCAGTCGAATCCGATTCTAGGGTTGTGGTGCTCATCTCCGTTTCAAAGCCGAAGAGCCAGCACTGTCCGAAGACGTTTCCGTGGTCATGTGGCCGGCATGACTAAACACCGAGGCGCACGGAACGCTGTTACCTTCCCACCGAAGTGGTACTTATTTATCTCCTTGCAATTTCTTGCTTTTGAACTGCTAGGTTGGCAGGATGTTTTGCTTTACTTTGGTCCAAAGAAGGCTTTTCCTGAGCAGGTGGCTCTACCGTGGAACTTGTACTCACCAGATATTTATTTCCACTCTTCATTTGTCGTCTTCTAAAAGCACCAAGGGTTAGACCTTGTGACTCTGTTCTAATGTAAAAGCGTTCCTCGGGAATAAGCTTTTGAGAATAAGCCCTTTCTGTCAGATACAGACCTCCATTCCTCAGCTGTTGTAGATTTCCCGGGTTGTACGG
>NW_015207246.1:0-2328 GCF_001447785.1 Gekko japonicus | reverse complement strand
CTGGTATATGGACATTCCTGCAACTTGCCCAGTGGACATCTACTTGTGGACCCCCCTTTTCCAGTCAGGGGCCCTGCGATGCTCCCTCAAGGTCCACTGTCGTCTACTTCTGGGGAAGGGTACTCCTTCCCTGTTTGTTTGTTTACTTATGTCACAAGCTTTCTTCATGCTGGTGTGATGAACCTAGGCTGGGTTGCCCTCTATCTTGGTGGGAGATTAGCAGCACTTGGAAAATTCCCTTCCACTTTAGAGTCGGGTTCCTCCTTCCATGCCTTCACATAGACCCAGACACCGGGTTGGAAAGAACAGGCTGGAGTATCAGGTGGCAAGGTGGCTGCTGGAAAATAGTGAATCTATAAAGAAAAAATAAACAAAACTGCAAAGCAATACCATATTTTTTTCACCTTTTATCTCGTTTTCAGAATTGTCCTTCCCATTTGCTACACCATCAGAAAAGGCCCGCTATAAACAAATTTAAACAAAACTAACTTTCCCTCTGGGAAGACCCTAACGTGTTGTGAGGGACAAGACTTGCTTGCACAGGCAGATATTGATGAAATTAGATATTCTTCTTATGAGATGTGCATTGTTTAAACAGGGTTTTTTCATTTTATTTCATAATTTTTAATGTCCTTTTTGATGTATCTTAATGTGGGTCACAATAACTTACGTGATCTTCATAAATTCTTCCAACAACCTGATGACTTGGAGGCCATTAGTAATCTTTCTTGCAGTGGGTAAAAAGAAAACATGGCTATTGGGTTTGAGTATATGCAGTCTTCATAGATTCATTCTCCCCTTTCCTAGCAGTGAAGCTTTCAGTTGGCAAATCAGGAGTTAGACCACCACTGAGCTTCCTTCTGTTGGATCAAGGAGCTGGCAGTAGCAGGGCAGAACATATACAAAGGCTGCCCCAATAATCACTTGTTCAAACTCCCAAGGTAATTTTGTTATATGAAACAAAAGCTCAGTCCATCTATAGCAATAGAAAGGAACAGGAGTCCAGCAGCACCTTGAAGACCAACCATGTGACAAGGTGTGAGTACTCTCAAAAGTGAGTAGTGACTCCCGAAAGCTCTCTTGAATAATAATTGAATAATTAGTTTTCCATATTTACAATCTACATTAGCATGTATTCACAAGGCTCACCCCTTTTCTAAGACAAATTTACATTGGGATTGCACTGTTTGCTTTCCTCAGAGAGTCTTGTTCGTGGAAGGGGTGTGTGTGAATCCAGTGTAACTTGCCTCCCCTTCTTTTAACCATTCCAAAAGCAAACTGATTAAGCACTCTGTGCAACAGGGGAAATTCCTTCCATCTTCTTTCCTTGCAAGGATATTTTTAAACTCACCAGTCTTTTAACAGTTATAATCCAAGCTGTCCATTGCTTTATGTTTGAAGAGTCCAATTCTTGCTCCTTTCCTAAGGAGGCATTCAATTTAAAAATTGCAGCTCAGGACACTGTCAATATGGCATTTGAAAGATGTTGAATGTTTCAATGATTTAATGTCCTAAATATCCCTGAATAATGTCTTTCAGGTCTATATATGTTGAAGCAGCTAAAAGTACTTCTGCATCTTTTAGATGTCTTAATTCTCTGTATTACAATTTCATCTTTAGATCCAGCACAGGCAACAAAATCTCTTCCCTTCTTAAAAGACAATTTCCTTGGGGCTCTTGTCTAAACCAGGCCCATATCTGGAATGTTTGTGTTCTCTTTTTCAATAAAACTGAAAAATGAACCATTCTCTGTGCAGGTCAAGTTTATGGTTTATTAAATAATTGTGAGTGTTAGATACGAGACTCGAGGCAGCAGGTGAACAGTGATAACAGCTTCATTGAACACGAAGTCAGAAGAACTAGAACGAGACAAACAATGGAGCAACAGGCTCCTTTTTAAACAGTCCGGGCTTGGCAGATAGTATCCAATCAGAAACTGTATATAAAGACCAATCACTTTACTTCCCTCCAGAACTTCCCTTGTTTACAATACCTTAGTCAGACTCAAGCTCAATACAACATACATTCTATTTCATACACGACAGTGAGGATGATTAATTACTATTCCACTGACTCATACTTTATCTGAAAACTTACCAACTCAAGCTAAAATGTGTATTTCTGAGTGTTCAGGTAACCCTTATATTTGCCAGTTCGTTCTCCCAGCATTACATTTACATTTACAATCTGCACAATGGGAGCTCCCAGTTAAGAAGGGAGTACTTTTGTGAACACTGAACTGAAGGACTCTGATGTTAACCAGGGCTTTTTATTTTTTGAATGTTTAAAAGTTCATGAGTTTCAGTATGCAGATTGAAAACTTAATTT
>NW_015207245.1:0-2436 GCF_001447785.1 Gekko japonicus | reverse complement strand
GGTCTTTGTTTCTCCCCTATAAGCCCCTCCTCCGAACACCTGATCAGCCTCTGTGGGATGCAGATTAAGAGACCATGCAGTGGTCCTACTGTGTAAACCAAAGATCAGATGGGTAGTCGTGTTAGTTTGAAGCAATAAAGCAAAGTCTGAGTTCAGTGGCACCAAGGAGGAGGAGGAGGAGGAGGAGGAGATTGGATTTATACCCTGCCCTTCACTACCAAAAGGAGTCTCAGAGTAGTTTACAATCTCCTTTCCCTTCCCCTCCCCACAACAGACACCCTGTGAGGTAGATGGGGCTGAGAGAGCTCTTTCAAGAACTCCCCTTGAGAGAGCTGCTCTGAGAGAACTTGTAACTGACCCAAGGTCACACCAGCAGCTGCATGTGGAGTAGTGGGGAATCAAAACCCAGTTCTCCCGGATTAGAGCCCATGCTCTTAACCACTATACTGGGAGGGAGAGAGGGAAGGAGATTGGGTGTATACCCCGGCCTTCACTACCTGGAGTCTCAGAGTGGCTTACAATGCCTTTCCCTTCTCCTCCCCACAACAGACACCCTGTGGGGTAGGTGGGACTGAGAGAGCTCTTTCGAAGACTGCCCTTGGGAGAACAGCTCTGAGAGAACTTGTGACTGACCCAGGGTCACACCAGCAGCTGCATGTAGAGGAGTGAGGAATCAAACCCGGTTCTCCCAGATTAGCATTTGCGCTCCCAACCACTACACCAACGAAGTTTAATTCTGGGCCTTAGCTTTCATGCGCATGAACCGTGTGCACAGTGCAGGCGGCAGCGCCAACTACAAAAGGATTGCTTCTACCCAGAATTAAACTTGGTCGGTCTTAAAGGTGCCGCTGGACTCAAACTTTGCATAAACCAAAAGTAGATTTTGAACTGGGGGGTCATTCGCCGCGCTTGTGATCTATCTTTCACCGGAAGAACAAGTCTTGTCTTGGCTTTTAGAGCAATGAAGAAGCCTACCGGCTACGGTAGAGTAATGAATCAAACCTAGACAAGGCAGAACGGAGCCTTTAGCGATGTATAATGGGGAAGAGGGAATCAAGCGGTGACCTTTCTAAACAGGGCTGGACTCTCCATTTTCATCTGTGATAACGTTGGAGGGTCTGTCATATTCAATGTCTCCTGGCAATATAACGTTCCATCGAGTCCAGCATCCTGTTTCCCACAGAGGCTGATCAGGTGTTTGGGAGAGGGGCTTATAGGGGAGAAACAAAGACCGAGGAGTCCTCAACTCTTGCCCCCGGGTTGCCAAGCTCCAGGTAGGGCCTGGAGAATGACAAGTGACCTCCAGACTACAGAGATCAGCTTCCCTGGAGGAAACGGCTCCTTTGGAGGGTGGGCTGCATCGGGATTACAACTTCCTGAGGTCCCTCACCTCCGGAAGCCTCCACCCCCCAGATCTGGAGAAATTCCCCCCCAATATGAAGTTCGCAAACCTGTGACCTACCTCTGCTCCGCCCCAGCATCCGTCGAATCTTCTTGTAATCTTCTTTTATGTATTGACGCATTTATACCCTGCTTTTCCTCTTGGCCCAAGGCAGCGAAAGGCTTTCTGTTGGGTTTTTAAAAATTGTTTTTTAGCAGAGATAAAATAGCTTAGCAGTGCCAGAGTAAAATAATTCAGACTCAGAGTCCATGTGTGTTTAAAATAGAAAGTTGTTACTACATTCTAGCATGGGGAAGGGTAACTGGGATGTAAATAACAACGGAGCTAGATTCCCTACATCTTTACTACAAAGACAAGACTAGAAGAGAGTTATAGCTTCTCTTTCTTTCTCCTTGAGAAACAGCAAACAAAGACAGGAAGAGGAGCCATAAAATGCTAAAACACCTTGACACTTTACTTCCAATGAAACTCCTAGATCAGGGAGAATTTTCCCGGGTTTGTGGTCCTAAACTAACATTGGTTACATGGGAAACATGTGATTTCCTGTGACAACACAAACAAACATTTAACCCCAGATATACTGAGTGTAATTTAACATGTAATACCCAACACTTTCACCGCATCCAGTGGCAGTGAGTTCCGCAAGTTGATTGCATGTCGGGTAAAGCGGCACTTTCTCCCTCGCTGTGTCTCATGAGCTCATCACAGAGCCGACTGTTTATTGTATTGATATATGACGTTTCGGCGCGGCCTTTCCACTTGAATCGGGATCTCCAAGGTGGCAGCTGTTAAAACAGTTCCAACATTAAAATAGCATTTAAAACACACACTGCTTGGGTCAGGCCACCCCTGGGGTCTTGTGTGCAGTTCTGGAGGCCTCACTTCCAAAAGGACGTGGACAGAATGGAGCGGGTGCAGAGGAGAGCGGCGAGGACGATCGGGGGCCTGGAGACCAAGCCTTTGGAGGAAGGTTCGGTCCAGAGGGAAGGAGGTTGATGGGGGTTGCTCTCTTGAAGTTTTGGAAGGGCTGTGTC
>NW_015207244.1:0-2329 GCF_001447785.1 Gekko japonicus | reverse complement strand
TAATTCAATTTATATCCCGCCCTCCCCAAGGCTCGTGGCGGCTAACAATTATGTTACCTGGAAGTAAGATCATCGTGTTTTTTATTCAAATTCAGATTTTGTTGGCAACAAGTTGGCGACGTCACATGCGACACTCTGGTTTTGGGGCACGACTTTTATGGGTTTTTACCCCCTTCCAAACCATAGAGTTTGCCTAAAAACAAAGGGTGATTTCCCACAAGCGCTGCTCCGCGCTCACTCCTTCCTTTTGCCCCGATGGTACGTGTCAATTTCACACAAGCTGCTGCGCGCCCACATTTTGCCCCGCAGCTTCGTGGGATTTCCCCCCTGTCTACTCAGTCCTCAAAAAAACAGGATTGAGTAGACGCGGGGAAAATCGCATGAAACTGTGAGGGAAAATGCAGCCGCACAGCAGCTTGTGTGAAATTGACATGTACCATCGGGCCAAAGAGAAGTGTCAGCGCGGAGCTGCGCTTGTGGGAAATCGCCCAAAGTGTCACCACGTGGTGTTCCCCGGAGTGATGACGTCACCTGGAAGTGACATCATTGTGTCAGGGACATCACACAACTATGTCCCTGTTTGGGGGTGGGGTTTCCCCCACCGGTCAGCTGGTTGGTGGCAGATCGAAGCCTTCAAAAGTGGGGGAACTCTCGCTGGGACCTGGGGGCTAGCAACCCTACACCCAAGTGTAAAAGTAGTAGGTACTATACATGAATGTACATAGGCCTAATTCATGTTGCATGGGTAGCCCACACATCACAATTACCTTCTATATGCTTTGTTGATGGATATTATTTATCTATCATATGGCAGAGTTACACACAGGAAGCATATAATAATACAAAATACATAACCAAGTTGATACAACAGGTACGCAGACCAACTGGGCAATCCCCAGTAAACACTAGCATCTAAATTTTCAATCCACTCAATCACAGTGGGGGAGAGTTCAAAGAGCTCCATCACATCTCCCTGGAAAGCCCGATGCTCACATCCCCATGACAGATGAAAAATAGTTTGGCGGGCTGCATCACAATTACATTTGGGTCCTGGCATTCTGACCATTTAAACAACAGGTCTGCAACAGGTCTGGTGGATAATTATGTCTTCTGAAGGTGTCCTTCCAACAGCATAAAAGTATTCTCAACATGAAACAGTCCGAGGCAGTTCACATGACTGTCATCTTTTGATCCCTATGGCCAGTGGATTACACACAAATAGAGCTTTGTCAGCCTCCCTATTTCACCTTTACCATTTTTTTGGCAAGAACATACACATCTCCCCCCACCCACCCCGTCTTCTTCCCGTAGAGATTCTATGCCAAACTTTATATATGTTAGGTGCCCTGTCATACACCCGATTACTAATTACGAGACCCATTGCCGATAAATCACGAAAACAAATTATCCCTGCATCACCCTTTGCTCACGGTAACAACATCCTGACGCTTAATAGCAGCTGTCACCAGCCGCTTATGAAGATAAATCATCGAGCCACACAAATCATGGGATGAATTGTAATAAATCAGTCAGCTGGGGGTCCCAAAGGATCTCGTGACACTGTCAGTTAAACATGGGTGAGCACAACTTAGTTTTCATTCCAACACAGACACCGTTGCCACTGACAACTGTACCCACATAGGTGGCCTGGAAATTTGCAGGGGACTTCCACAGGGAACGGTTGCATTAGACATTATATTCTCATGCAGAACTCTTTCAGCACTTCATTTAGCTTTCTTTGTCATCTGCCCACCGTTCTCTCTCGCTCGCTCTGAAGAAAAGTTACAAAGTGAAAAACCTGTTTCTTTTAAGGCCGAGCGCTCACGTAAAAATACTTCAGCTTATAGAAAAAGTTAATGCAGCTATTAGCTTTGCTGTCACTTCTGAAAGACCAGCAGAGCAAGAAATGCCGGCGCCTGATGTAATAGCACAACTTTTGATCAAATGGCATGCTGTTGCATTGTCATCCAGTGTTCTGGTTATTCGCTGGAAAAGCAAACGCTAAATTAGGGGGCAGGACGAGGTGGCACATCCCTGTTTTAAGAGTCATACCCCATGCATAGACGCCATTCATACCTTCTTTTGAGCTTATTCGTGTGTTAGCTGGCTATAGATAGAAAACAAGATTGCCAAGCAATCAATGTGTCTGGACAGTCAAGTGTTATTATTTTATTTTTTATTGTTTTTGCAATTCCCACAGGAAACTTTACCACAGTTCTTACATTCTAATGTATCCCTCTAAAAAAAGGGAGCGTAAAGTCACAGAGTTTCACTGAAAGCAAAATGTTGAGGCAAGGAGGCCATCTGAAGGAACAGAGAGAGAGAGAGA
>NW_015207243.1:0-2470 GCF_001447785.1 Gekko japonicus | reverse complement strand
AAGACCTAAACAGCATGATAAAAAGTAGACCTAAACAGTATGATAAGTTCCTGCTGGACTTTTTCCACACAAAAAGCCCTGAGGACACCCCTGGTCTACAGGGCAATGCTCTGTCTGGAAGCCACTACATAGTGGCTAAAGTACCAGAATGGGATCTGGGCAACAGCAGCCCCCAACTGTATAAAGTTTATCTCTCCGCTACCAGGCATTGCCTTTTATGACACACATGGCCCGGTCCAGCAAGGTCTCATTTATGTCAGATCCGGCCCTCATAACAAATGAGTTCGACACCCCTGGTATAGATGGAACACTCTGTCTGGGGCAGTGATGCTCTGTGTCCTTGGTGTTTAGGAAGCTGCAGTGCAGGGGGCTTCTGGAGTTCTGGCCCCACTGGTGTTTCGGCCACTGGGTGACCCAGAGTGTTGGACTGGATGGGCCACTGGCCTGATCCAACATGGTTCCTCTTATGTTCTTATGATCTTACTGGTTATTATTTTATTGTAATTTATGAATAATTAAAACTTGCTCTAAGTTTTTTTTTAATTGCCTGTATTTTTTAGGTCTGCTTACTTGTTTTTGGCTATTAGTTTTCAAGGCTGAGTTTGCTTCCCCTTTCCTTATTGGTCCCGTGCTCTGCACCCCAACCCTACTCCAGACCTCGAAGTTATCACTTGCTGGTGGCAGCCAATTTAGGAGAAGCGGAGACCAGCGCCACCCACATTTCTTTTTTGAGCGACAAGGCAGCAAAAGGCTTTCTGACGAGCTACCGATTTAAGCCTGGGCTAAACTGCACCGTCTGGAAGGGTCGATTTAAGATCATTTCTCTCAAACTGGCCCACCCCGTCGACGCGAACAGTTCATGACAAGGGAATTCCCCCCCCCCAAAGCCACGACGTTACAAAACAGGAGGTTGCCCTGCCAAAACCCCGTCTCTAAAGAACGCGTTGGCAAAACGCCTCCCAAAACACGATTATCTTACGAGGCCTCCAGCAGAGAGGGAGCCGGGAGCGCATCAGCTGGGGAGCTCCCTCTCTAATTGCGGGGCAACGCGAGGGCAGGCCCGATCCCTCGCAAAGGGCACGCGTGGGAGGCGCGGGGAGGAAACAGTTGGGAGAGCCCGCTGGGCAGATCTAAGTGGGTGTGCCGAGTTTGCGAACTTTGTATATTTAAGGCTTGAATCGGGAGCTAAACGCGGGAGAGCGGGCCTTGGGGAGGGGTGGCACCAACCGCCAGGTGTTCCTCACTGAGTTTCATCCCCGGCTCCATGGTCACGCAAACAAACGGCAATCAACAAGGGGGGGGAACCCCCAAAAGCTAAACGGTCGGTGTCGATTACGTACAGATGCTCTGTAGAGTCACAGAATCATACAGACCTGGAAGGGGCCTTAGGGGCCATCTCGTCCAACTTCCCCTGCTCAGGGCAGGGTCAGCCGAGAGCATCCCTGACAGGTGTTTGTCCAGCCGCTGCTTAAAGACCGCCAGGGAGGGGGAGCTCAGCTTGGTGCAGTGGTTAGGAGCACGGACTCTAATCCGGGAGGACCGGGTTTGATCCCCCACTCCTCCACCTGCACCTGGCTGGATGACCTTGGGCAAGCCGTAGTTCTGACAAGAGCTGTCCATGAAAAAGAGCAGTTTGTGTCAGAGTTCTCTCAGCCCCACCCACCTCATAGGGTGTCTGTTGTGGGGAGGGGGAGGGAGAAGCCGCTCTGAGACTCCGAGTGAAGGGCGGGGTGTAAATCCAATCTCTTCTTCTTCTTCTCCCGAGGCAGCTGATTCCACTGTTGCACAACTCTTACTGTCAAAAAAGTTTTCCCTAAGATCCAGCCGGCATCTTCCTGCCCTTGAACAGCCTAGTGGGTTAGATCCAACTGGCTTTCCTGCTAGTGAAAAAGAGAGGAAGGGGGTCAACTTTGACCACCAACAAGGCCATGCTGAGGATTATGGGACCTGGCATGTGGAGTGGGGCTGTAATAAGGGGGGGGGAGAGTAGAATTGTCCAGAGACTGAGTGAAAATCCGGTTGGATCCAACCCAGTGTTTGAAACAGGAAGGTTTCTATTGGCATGTTATGTAGCCTAACGGATACCCTGATCGCCTATGATCAGCCCTCCCCAAAAGCAGATCAGCGTACAGTGCCCCCCAGTATGCCACAGCGAAGCTTAATAGTTGCGCCCCACATTCCCTGCCTTTTGAACGTGGCCACATAAACCTGTAGCATCTCGGCTTTGCAATGAATCGCTGGCTTTCCCTCCCACAGGATGTGCGAATGGCTAATTAAGCTGGAAACCATTCTGCCTGCTGCCTTATCTAAACTTCTGATGTTCCGGAAAGGTCAATTGGAACCTTAATGGGGGGGGGAACACATTCTCCGGACTGAATTCTTTAGGGAGCACTATCCGCTCCTTCCAATTTGTGCTGCTGTTTGGTCCTCTAGGGAAAGGAAACGCCTTTAAAAACTTTTCAAAAAACTT
>NW_015207242.1:0-2360 GCF_001447785.1 Gekko japonicus | reverse complement strand
CCACAGATCAAGAGACACAATTTAGACTGCCATAAGTGGTAACAGGTACACTACAAAGGTATCTGAGAGGCAAAGTCCTTTAGATGATGCAAACAGACCACAATAGAGTCTAAGAGCTAAAGAGTCATGATTTGGATCCTATGGAACATGCACAGAAGGACACATGTGGGTACCCTTCTTCCCCACCATTCCTCTGAGACTTTGAAAAAGCTGATGCTGAAGGCTGTGGGGCTCATGAGGACAAAACACAGTGTTAGCTTGGATGGCTCCCTTATGATAAATCAGTGCACTGGCTCATTGAGCTCAGTCTTTGTCTGCTTTGGCAGTGGTTATACAAGGTCTCAAGCAACAAAAAGTCTTTCCTGGCACCTGCTTCCTGAGTTCTTTTACCAGAAGTTTGAACCTGTGACTTTCTGCACCCAGAGCACATGCTGTGCAACTATGCCATGGATTCTCCTGACCAAAGCAATCCAGGAAACGAACAGAACCATTACCTAGTGTTGACCATTGACAACATTCATTTTCAACCCCCAGTGTATAGGAAGCAGCCTGGCTGGGGTAGCTGACTGGTATCCTGTGAAATTCTTTTTGTACCATCCTTGAAAGCTTAACAGTATTGCATTAACAGTTTTGAGCAATACCATGTTGCTTTCTTTTTCGGGAATACCATCATTGCCTGTGACAACCATTTCTTCCCCAAGCCTCTGTGGCCAGTTTCCAACTTCCATTCCAACTAAGTTTTGTTCATTCATGCATATCCTAGATTCATGGAATAGATTCCAACTCTCATGGGCATTACACCAATCCTCCCTTGCAAAGCTCATAACTAAAGTGTCCCATTCCTAGCTGGTGAGAATCACTCTCCCTTTCTGACTGTGTCTGCTAATGCAATGCCTGAAATCTTTCCTTGACAAAGAGCAAATCATTCTGCCCCTGTGGGATCCAGCTACCACCTCTCACAGTGCTGTGAAATGCTGTCAAGATGATATTAATATGCTAGCAGATTTGCCTCTAGAGGGACCACACAACCTGAAGAGCTCAGCAAAGACACCAGAAAGGTGAAAATGTATCATTTCTAGTACACGTCTTTTTGGAAGCCATTTCTTGAGTTAGATGATGGGTATGAAGAGACAGAGCACCAGTACTTTTAATAATTGAGTGGAATGGGGGATTTTGGCAGGCAGAACGTCCCTATACGCGAAAGCGTGTTGCCTCTGGGAGTTAAGTGAATGGCTACTTTAGGTTTAGACTGTGTGTATAACCTTGCCCCTTTACATGGCCAGTCTTATCCAATGGGCAACAGGGGCAGCTGCCACAGGCCTGATGCTTGTGATGTTAACTTACCACAGCCCCATTCACTCAAAGGAGAGGGTGAAAGAAAAGAGCCACTGCTTGCACCTGCTCCATCTGGGTCTTGGACAGTTGCCATCCAGCAGCAACAGTGTACAGGGAAAGAACCACTCCTTGCTTGCCCCTGTTGGGGAAGGTAGAGTGAGGGGCTTTGATTCTAGGGCTCCATCCTGGACTTTTGCCCCAGAACCACCAAGTCCAGCTCTGTCCCCTTGTCGTCCCAAGGAAAAAGGTATTGAGGGCTCACCATCAGATGGCACTCAATAGTCTACAGTGACTTCCAAGTGCTTTTAAAGAAAACTAATCTGAAGTATTGTTAGCTAAAGTTGCCGAAACCATCCATCAGCTGTGCTTTTTTTTTTTTTTTGCCTTGCAATGTACCATATCCTTCACGTATTATGGCCTTCTAGTAATAAAAAAAAATGTTGCTTGTATACATTGTCAACAAATGGTTCATTTCTACAGGAACATATAACTATTCCTTTTTTATACTTCTCCAAGGTAAAGCAATTTGGTTATAAATAAATCCCTGGAAAAAAAATGATTTCATTTTCTTCTGCTGGTACCTTCCTACGCGTCAAGTGAAATGGGGCTTTGTTTGTGAATTTCTGAAAATGAACAAAATACCTCATGTTACCTTTCCCCCTACTTAGATTACCGCAAATAGTATTGTAAACATGCTGTTTCATCCAGTTAGTCCCTTCATATCAAACCAGCCAGGCAAGAAAAGCCCCAACACCTGCTATAGTTGAGAATGTACTAACAGGAGGCAGCCATGATAGATGAGAAAGTTAGTATTATTAGTAGTGACTCATGGTAGCAATCACATATTCTGTACTCTGGGAGTACAGGAGCATTTTACCCATATGAGGTTAATTTTTAATATTGATTTTTTAATGTATTATCCTACCAGGCTTATGTTTAGTTTGTAGAGTCTCTATTCAGTTTACACATTGGGCTGCAGTATGAAACAAACCAAAATCCAAGTACAGATTCAAAAATTTGAATGT
>NW_015207241.1:0-2408 GCF_001447785.1 Gekko japonicus | reverse complement strand
CAGGCTGTAGTAGCATCAATGGCCTGGCCTGGCCTGCCCAGCTTACATGCTTGAAGTGGGCTTTAAACATTACAAGAGAGGAGCCAGTGGCTGTTCAAGTAACACCATAAGCCAGGCGTCTAGTAACTTTTGTTATTAGACGCTTGGCTTATGGTGTTGCTTGAGCATCAGTGTTGCTTTTATCTCCTCAGACTCACATCAGCTAACAAAATGGCAAAAGCTCCAGGGTCACAAAAACATCAGACGCATCTAGCAACATGTTAAAAACAATGCCCAACATTAAAAGCACAGGTATAATGCAGCCAAATCTGCCCAGACAGCTCACCCTGCGCACAATGCCCTCTGGAATGAAACCGTCTTACACTCTGACAGGCCACTCCAGTAGAAGGCATCTACCACAGAGAATGCCTTGACCTAACTGTGTGCAGATGGACAATCCTAGGCAAGGGTACCACCAGGGGAAGGCTGTCTGAGGAAAGCAGCTGGTGCCCAGGAGTATACTGTGATCTCATGTTTTCCTTAATTGCAGCCTTCAGCTGAGATGAAAAGGTATTACCTCTTTGGGGTCCTCTTTGGGATGTGCCTCTACAATAAGGTCATGGCCAATGTACCTTTCCCGCTTGCTGTCTTTAAAAAACTGATGGACCAGAAGCCCTCCCTCGATGACCTGAAAGAACTGAACCCAGTCTTGGGAAAGTAAGTTGAGCTTTTCTGGACTGAGCTCCAGAATGTAATGCATTTTTCCATGCACATGAGAAAAGAAATCACTGAATCTGCATTCCAAACTACTGGTGTTCCCCGTCACCATTAACACCTGCTCTTCTGCTCACAAGTGGTTGCTGCCAGAGCCCAGCTTCCAGCTGCCCTGTTTTGGAATGAAATATGGCAGCCAGCTTACCAGCAGCCACTGTGAGCAGTGAAGACGGGGGCTTGACCTCCAATGCAACAGATGGGGGTAGATTGGCTGGCCACACCATTTAATACCATTGCTCAATGTTATGTTGTAATTGCTTAGGAAACACTATTTACCTGCTTTTCCCCCCCTCATTAATAAGGAGTTTGCAGGCAGTTCTTGATTATGAAGAGGATGATATGGAAGCAGAACTTCAGCTGTGTTATAATGTGAGTATCTCGATTGGCATGCCTGTTCCACTGGCACCATGCAGCTTCCTTTGGTGACCTTTCAGCATTTTTGTGGAAGAGCAGCCAGCCAGCTACTAACATGCATTTGGTCCTATTGGTTCCGGCTGTTCCTGTTCATTAGCCTGTTGCATGTATCTTAATTGTGATGGCCTTCAGAGATGGGGATGAGGGTGTGTGTCATGGTACTCATCATGCTCTTCAAAATACCTGGAAGATAGTCACCATGGAAGCAGGCAAAGGCTTGTTCTCTGGTGATCCAGGGGGCAAGAGTAGACCTAAGGGTTGTGAATTAGAAGAAGGAGGGGGAGGAGGAGATTGGATTTATACCCCGCCCTTCACTACCCGAAGGAGTCTCAGAGCGGCTTACAATCTCCTTTCCCTTCCTCTCCCCACAACACACACCCTGTGAGGTAGGTGGGGCTGAGAGAGCTCTCTCGAGAACTTGTAACTGATCCAAGGTCATTCCAGTGGCTGCATGTGGAGGAGGCGTGGGGAATCAAGCCCGGTTCTCCCAGATTAGAGTCCAGATTCCTAATCATTACACCAAACTTACAGGATGGTATCGTTCAGATAAACATTAGGGAAGAATTTAACAGAACAGTTAATCAGTGAAGTCAGTTACCTATGGGGAGTTTGGGCTCTCATTCACTAGAGATAAGGTCTTCAAGTAGAATCTGAAAAGCCATCTGTCAGAGGGGCTCTAGGTTTGGGTTCCCTGCATAGACTCTGGGCTGTTGGACTGGATGGCCCAGATTTGAGTTTGAGTTTTTGTTGGCTTGGTTTTCATGGGTTTTGATCCCGCCATCTTCTCTGCTTGCTCAACTGGAATCCCCTTCCTCACTGCAACCTCTGTGTCCTGCATGGCTTTTTTGTCCGTGCAGGTCCCACAATCCCTGACAGCTTTTTTCAGGGGTCAAAAAGAAGGGGTCCTTCCTCTCTCCTGCACCAGCAGATAAGCCAGTAGGATCCAACCTATCAATTTTTACATTGATTTTCAGATATCCTGGGACAATGCAGATGTAGATTTGATTCCAAATGGCAGATCAGTGGCTGTGAACAATGCAAACAAGTATGTAGTGTTGATTTCCTTATTCTTTGCTTTGCAGCTGTCCTGTTCCCAAGGGTTTCCTGGTAGACCTGTAATTAATAAAATGAGTGGAAAGAAGCCTAGGCTAAAGATAAACAGGAGTCCTGTAGCACACCCTGGATGCAGGGGAACATGAGGAGGTTCTTTAGAGCACAAACCCCAGTCACTGTTTCTTTAT
>NW_015207240.1:0-2400 GCF_001447785.1 Gekko japonicus | reverse complement strand
TCTTCCTATCGTATAAGCAGGAAAGCTTAGCCCGGGAGCCAGACACCATCGTATAAGCAGGAAAGCTTAGAAAAACACGCCACTTCTCTGGCCTCTGGAATAGTTGCATTCCAAAGTATTCACATGCAAACAGCTCTACTGTGTTGCAAAGTTTCTCTAGGCTCACAGACACTTTGCCCCTCTCAGCTCAGCTTCTTTATCTGCCTGAAACGCTGAAATCAAACCCTCCTAACTGGAAAAGAGCTCTACATTGCTGAGTCCCACAGCAAAGGCGGGAACTAGCAATCAGCTTGACCATAACGGGGCTACTCAGTTTAAGCAGCAGAAATAAGGGAGCTAGGGAGTGATTAAGCAAGTGTCACAGGCAAACTGGCACAGAGAGCTCAAGCATCAGCCCCTGGTGGCAGAATTAAGAACAGCAAAAAAAGCAATTTTTGTGTGTGTGAACCTATACGTCCAAGCAAGTGAAGTGATGTCACTGCAACGGTGTTGATGCAATAGCGCCACCAGTGGGTGGGATCCAGTATTGCAACCGAACACATTTTAAGAAATTCAACTTAAAACAAGTTATGGCAGATACTGACATGGCTGATTCCAAAACTGTCTTAAATGGCAGCACAGAAGACGGGAATGCATGCACATCAGGTCGCCGAGTAAAGAATCTAACCCCTGACATGCGGGAATTTTTGCTTATCCAGAAGACCGATTTGCACAGGAAGTTAGACAAGCTTTCCAGCTCGCCACTGGACTTGCTGTCCCCTTCTTTTTCTTCCTCCTCTGGCCCTCCCAGCTGGACTCTTAAAAATTCTCTCGCTTTCAGAACAAAGTAAATCTTTTCTTTTTTATCCTTAAATTTAAAAGTGATGCCTTCTGAAATTACCCATCTATATCCAATTGAACTTGTTTGAAGGAAGAGAACAAGATCTTTATATTTCTTTCTCTGCTGCCTTATTTCAAATGGAATATCCTTCAGTACTCTGATAACATTCCCCCCAACTCTCAGAGGTGCTCCAGATACTGCTTTCAGGATTGCATCCCTTACATGCCTCTTTGAGAATCTTATGACATTTTCCCCAGGCAAATTATTTTTCTTTATGTATCCTGAATACGACCTATAGGCCACATCCATTTCGCTTAGCAAAAATTCCGTCTTCATCTCTGTCACTGGGGCCAGTATTTCACTCATCATTTCCTTCAGATTCTCTCCCTTGGTCTCTGGCATGTCCTGAAAGCGAAGGATCATATTTGCCTTTTCCATTTGTAATTGTAGCAACTGCTCTTCTGAAGAAACTTGCTTCTTCTCCAATTTTTGTACTTTCTTCTTCACTTTTTGAGTAGTGGCGTCCACTTCTTTCACCTTCTCATTTGTTTGATTAATCATTTTCAAAGTCTCACTTATCTGATTTTGCTGAGTGGTGATACACTGGGTCATTGATGTCATCTTCTCTTTGAGATTATTCATTTGGTCCAGCAGGTGGCGCATGGAGTCTGCCAAAGTCTTTGCCGGCTCGTTGGCTCCTTCCGGTTTTGGGCTCTCAGTTACTTTTGATTTCAAATACTTCTCTTTCTCCATCCTCTTCCCCGCCATCTCTTTCGCTTTGTTTACTTTTGAAAACTTCTTGAAAGTCTCTAAATATGCTCTCAAACGCACGCACTCGCCTTGGTAAATACTCCTTAACAGTTTTAACCATTTATGCTTCCGCTCCCCCCCTCAATCGCTCTAAAGTCTATGCATTTGGGAGGCATCCCTCCTCCGCTTGCCTTATCTTCTGTTCCATGGGGAGGGTGGGGAGCTTCTTTTCTTTTTAATCAATGCTTAGACGACGCACGTTCATAATCGGTCCATGGACCTCGTTTACACTCCATTTCACGCTCGGTCTCCTGTGCTTGCCCCGGTCAGTGTCATTTAGTCCATTCGGTCACTCAGCACGAAGGACCATCAGAGCGGAGAGGTGCCTCAATTCTCTGGCATTACACCATCGAAGAGGCAACTTCTCAAAAGCTCCATGGCCAGGGTCCCTTCAGCCGGGTCCATGGGGGAATAGTGAGCCTGCACACACCCTCCTTCAGCTGGAGCGCAGCTTCACCCCCGGGAGGTCCGGGAGGTGAGTCTGCTAGCGTACCGCCATCAACCGGAAGCAACAAACAAAGTCTTTCAAGGCTTTTTATTAAATGCTGACAAGGGCAGAAGAGAAGCGACAGATGCCTCTGAGCCTCCGGGATCTGTGAGACCCGTGTCTGGCCCGGGGGGAGGGTAAGAGGGGGGTGGAAATGACACCGCGCATGACACGTTGTGGCAGAAGGGGGTCTGCTCCAGCCTGCGGGGCCTATCGAACCCTGCCCTCCAATGGGTTCCCACCTCCCTGGAGACGCTTTTCTCTTTCTCTCCTTGGAAGGAAT
>NW_015207239.1:0-2442 GCF_001447785.1 Gekko japonicus | reverse complement strand
CTGACTTGGGCCCTGGGAATTTTGTACCCCTGGTCATCCCTGTTGGTGGCCCTGTGCAAAACTATTTCCAATTGTGTCTGTGATGTGCAGAATTTTTTTTTTAAATCCTCCTTGAACTGCTATTAATAAAGGTGTGTGTGATTAGGGTGGGCAACTTGTCCCTTGGCTCTTTGGTTAGAGCTTCACAGATGCTTACTTTCTCCTCCATCAGCACGGAGTCATAAAGTTGACATTCTCTGCTTTAGTGCAGTGTGAAGTTTGCATGTTCTGAGAAAAGGAAAATTATTATTTCAGTTATTTCACATCTGTCCCACTTCAGCCAGTGTTGATGCCAGTACGGGGTGTGGTGCTACTATTGCTTCCTGGTTTCTTTCTGTTTAGCAGTGAACCCCAGTATGCCAAATGTGCTGTTTCGTGTGGCATCCACTAGGTGGCTGGCTGGCTGGCTTGATCAAATATGAAGGATTTGTTCCTTTTTTTCCTTCCCTCCCCCAAACCGTTACAGAAATGCAAAAATTCATAATTTAATCATATAAAACTCAGAATAAATGTTTCTGAGATCCTAATGTGATTTGCTGGTGCTGTGCCACAAGGGATATGAAAACCATCTTAAAAAGACAAGTTTTTCATTTGTTCCTTCTAAAACTCTTAAGTATGAGACCCCCTTTTCATGGCTGGCACATTCCAAATATTGCACAAGCATTAATTCTTTCTATGTTAGGTCTATTTCTAAACATTACAATCTATGTCTATATCTGCTTATTTTAGTGTTCTGGGAGAATTTTTTTTTTAAAACAACACAGCGCTGGAAGTTCTTACCAGAAGTGACAAGGGGTAGCTCTAGGAATGGCCAGAAAGACTATGGTTTTACTGAGCCCAGTTCAAGGTGTTGTCCTTTAAAGCTCTACATGGCTTGGGACTGGGGTATCTGAAGGACTATCATCTCCCATGTTTTGCCAGGCAATTAAGACCGCAGGGAGAGGCCCTCCTGGCCATCCCACTAATCCCAGAAGCTTATCTGGTGGGCACACAAGAGAAGGCCTTTCCAGTGGTTGTATTTAGGACAGCATTTAATTAATTTAGTTTTTCTACTGATCGGCTGTTTTAAACAGGGATGTTAAAAACTGTGAGGTTTTAAATGTATTTTTATGGTCATTGCTTTGGTTACATTGTAAGCTGGCTTGAGTACCATAAGATGGAAAAGTGGCTAATAAGTGTTAAAAATAAATAGTTTAAAATAGATCTGTATCCCATGGCACACCACCCAAGTAATGGTTGCACTGCAGCTGTATTTATCGTAGGAGCAGCTGAGTTTGTGATGAGTTTGGATGAGTTTGTAATGAGCAGCGTGATGAGTATTAAATGTTGTTGGTTTATATTGATTGTACCACATTGCTGATACAACCTGAAATCTTTTGCTGTGGGAGGGAAGAAGGAAACCTAAATCACAGCTTGATCAGAACTATTTTCTGCAAGTTTAAAATTAAACATTGTATCTAAATTACAGTAGAGATGGCCAACATTAGTCTAAGCACGTGTGCAAGGGAATGAGGAGATGGATGGATGACCAAAGGAAAAGGAGAAATAATATTGAAGACCTAGATGTAAATAAAGACAAATAGGTTTGTAACACATTTACTCTACTTGCTTGATGTCTCCTGCTTCCACATTGCAGTTTTCAGGGACAGATACTAGAAAATATGGACAGCAGAAACATAGAAAACCAAAGCTTTGGTCTGTTACTGTAGGCTATTCAACTGTGCATATGGTCATTGAGAAGGGAGCACTCACTGGAGAAGACCCTGATGCTGGGAAAGATTGAAGGTCAAAGAAGACGGGGATGGCAAAGGATGAGATGGTTAGACAGTGTCATAGATGCAACGAACATGAAATTGAGCCAACTTCAGAGGATGGCGGAAGACAGGAGGGCCTGGCGGGATCTGATCCATGGTGTCGCGAAGAGTCGGACTGAACTGTGCGACTGAACAACAACAAACTGTGCATAACCGGTGATAGGGCTATGCGTGATCCTCTTGATACAGTCAGTCATCATTTTGTGTAACTGGGGCAACATGTGCTTTCCACCTTCAGTGCGCACTATTGGAAACCCAGATTTTTGAGGGTTTGTGTTTGCATGTGCTGGAGCTGGAAAACACACTTTTTGCCCTAGTCACTTAAAATAGCAACGATGTATATTGGGAGCATCATGTACACATTTTCCCATTGTGTGAGGTTAGAACATCAAAACCGTAATGATAAAACAGAGCTACTGTAATGGGAATGGTGCTATATTGCCAGCAAAGTGTTCATCATCTTTAGGATTTGGTAAAACAACTAAACGCATTGCTTCAATTAACAAATCCTATCTATCCAGATAGAGGAAGGGGAACCATTTTGAGAACAGGAACTTAGTGTTAGCAAAGGACACCAAAGTTTGAGATT
>NW_015207238.1:0-2941 GCF_001447785.1 Gekko japonicus | reverse complement strand
CAGCTGGAGGGCTTTTTAAATCTTGCAGGGGGGGAGAGGGGCCGCTGCTGGCCGCATGCCTACACTCCAAGCAGTGAATTCGCCACCTGAAATTTGGGAACACACACACCCCTCCTCAGGAAGCATTTAAAGGGTCCCTTTGACTGCTTTTGGAGACGGGGGGGGGGGGGGTGCCTGAATTCCAAGAGGCAAATTTGCTGCTTGAGATTCAGGCGCATCCCCAATGTGGTGATGTCACCTCTGAGTGACGGCATCATGTTGGGGACATCCCCTTCCCCCTCCCGGAATGCCTCCCAAAGTCCCCCACTGGGGAGGAAGCAAGACCTGGCTACCCTAACTTCACAGCTTCACAGTGAGGATTTCCAGACATTTATATCTGCAATAAAGTTACCCAGACAACGTCTGGTCTCTGCTGGACACTCAAGCTTGTAGCGTTCCACTCCACGCAGTCTTCTTTCGGGCCTCTTCCATTGGAAGAAAGTGCCTTACACCAGAGGAAGGTTTTAAGCTTAGTTGGGCAGACGGGGAGGCCGTGCTTTCTCCCCTCCCATCCGTGAGACAAGGTCTGCAGTTCTTCCTCCAAAACACAGCTATTTCTTTGTGCCCTCACCCTCTCTCTTCCCCAAGCCCCATGGGATGCTCAGTGGCAGAGGGCGATCACCCACTGCCATCCTCAGGCCCACACTCTCACTCATTTTAGCCAGTTTGGTGTCGTGGTTAAGTGCGCAGACTCTAATCTGGGAGAACCGAGTTTGATTCCCCACTCCTCCACTGGCACCTGGCTGGATGACCTTGGGCAAGCCGTGGTTCTGATAAGAGGTGTCCTTGAAAAAGAGCCGTTTCTGTCAGAGCTCTCTCAGCCCCACTGACCTCACAGGGTGTCTGTTGTGGGGAGGGGAAGGGAAAGGAGAGTGTAAGCCGCTCTGAGACTCCTTCGGGTAGTGAAGGGCGGGGTATAAATCCAATCTCCTCCTCCTCCTCCTCTTTAGTGGTGGGAGAAGAACTGGGGAAGAGAAAGCATCAGCAGTGACGTTCTAGGAATTTCCCTTCCTTCTTTGATAAAGACCATAGAGATTGGGGGGACTCCTAAAGCATCACCCAGAAGTGCTGCTGCCACCACCAGCAACCATCCATCCAGAAATAACGTTACTTCCTCTGTGCCGCTCCAGGAATTTCCTCTATCTCTATGGTAAAGATCATAGAAATTGGATAAATCCCTAGAGCAGCATGGAGGATGTGCTATCCCCCTGAAACTCCACCTTCTCCAGGCACTGCCCCCCAAATCTCCTGGGATACACCCTAAAGGGGTGGTCGCAGCCGGAGCAACAACAGAAGCACGGCTGCTACCCCAAAGAGCTGGGAGGAGCAGTGGGAGGGGCCAGGCAGCAGCTGTGAGGATGAGCAGAGCTGTAGCATTCCAGTAAGAAACATGGGGGGGGGGGCACTGCTAGCCCAAGGATACCAACCCTGACGCTGGCCGTACTCTCCCCAGCAGAAATCTATCAACTCCAACAATCAAATTCATATTTTGGGGTATGTCATCCAATGCTTGTAGCATGTCCTCATAAGAAGAGCCCTGCTGGATCAGACCAGTGAGGGTCCATCTAGCCCAGCCTCCCGTCTCACACAGTGGCCAGCCAGTTCCTCCGGAGGGCCAACAACAGGGCAGAGAGGCCGAGGCCTTCCCCTGAGAAGGACACCAGAAGAGCCCTGCTGGATCAGACCAGTGAGGGTCCATCTAGTCCAGCCTCCCATCTCACACAGTGGCCAGCCAGTCCCTCTGGAGGGCCAGCATCAGGGCAGAGAGGCTGAGGCCATCCCCTGAGAAGAACATCAGAAGAGCCCTGCTGGGTCAGACCAGTGAGGGTCTATCTAGTCCAGCCTCCTGTCTCACACAGTGGCCACCCAGTTCCTCTGAAGGGCCAACGACAGGGCAGAGAGGCTGAGGCCTTCCCCTGATGTTGCCTCCTGGCTCTGGGACTGAGAGGCTTGGTGCCTCTGAATGTGGAGTTTCCCCTCAGCCACCATGGCTAGTAGCCACTGAGAGACCTCTCCTCCATGAATCTCTCTCATCTCCTTTTCAAGCTGTTGATTCCTGAGGCCATCACGACATCGTCTGGCAGTGAATTCCACATTATAATCACTCCCTGTGTAAAGTAGTATTTCTTTCTGTCCGTCTTGAACCTACTGCCCAACTGTTTCATGGAATGCCCTCGAGGTCTAGTATTTTGGGAGAGGGAGAAACAGTTTCCTTTCTCCACTCTCCCCGCCCCAGGCATAATTTTGTAAACCTCTATCATGACTCTTTTCTAAACCGTTGTCTCTTTTCTAAATGGAAAAGTCCCCGACTCTTCGGCCTTTCCTCCTAGGGAAGGCGCTCCAACTCCCTAACGGTCTTGGTTGCCCTCCGCTGCACTTTTCCTAGCTCCGCAATGTCCTTTTTGAGACACAGGGACCAGAATGGTACAGAGTATTCCAAATGAGGCCACACCCTAGACCCTCTAAGCTGAGTTAGTGTGAGCTGGCTCAGTTTTTTAGCCTCTGGCTCACACATTTTTGTCTTCGCTCAGGAAGGAGGGCTCCAAAGCAAACTAATTTATGCAGTAGCCAAATCGCTTGCTCACAACTTTAATGCCAGGAGCTCACAAAGTAGAATTTTTGCTCACTAGACTCCACAGCTTAGAGGGAACATTGCCCTAGACCTATACAGGCCACGGCACGATGTGCAGATATTCCTCTTGGCATTATGTGCAGACCTTCTAACGCAAAAAGGCCTCACCCACAGACATTCTTTACCTCCCACAGACCAAACACATGACCAGGAGCTACTCATTTCTACATGTGTCACAGTTCATTCAAATAGCTCTGTAGGTGGGAGCGAGAACAGGAACGAAGCTGCCCCCTTCTGTGTCCATGTACACCAGTTTGGTGTCGTGGTTAA
>NW_015207237.1:0-2401 GCF_001447785.1 Gekko japonicus | reverse complement strand
TTCTTTGGTACAGACTGGCACCGAGAGACGACTGCAGGCTGCTGGAGCCAGGGGCATTTTAGCCTATATGCCTCTTGCTTGTGAGTCCTATAAATTCAGTGTTGAGAAGGTACCTTAGACAATGGGTTCCATCCAAAGGGCTGCAAGCAGCGCTCCACTTGCAGAATAGAACTCGCTCTTCCCCTGGCAGCCCACTGCTGCCATTGAAATGTTACCAGGATTTGGAGACCCTTGGGAATGGTGCTGGTATGATGTGAGGATCTTTAGTTGGAAGAAATCCACACCCACCCACCCAATGGAAATGCCTTTCCTCCAGTAGAAAATGAGCATTGGATCCAACCCATAATGTTTTGGATTGCCTTTTGTCCAAGCCAATTATTGTTGTTTTTAACCATTAGCTTGCATACTGTGTATGTTCTGGAGGTCTGTTTGAGTTTCCAGGTCCCTCACATTGCTTTAAAGTGAGCAGTTATTTATAAGTTTTTCTGCTGTCTTGGCCTTATAAATAAGAGTTTCTTGGCTATAACGCTGAACGGTTATGCAGTGGTTTGGCCAAATATATAATGTAGCTACCGTTGGCTTATGCAGTGTCTGTGCAATGGGACTTTGTACAGCTATCAGCTAAGCCACCAGGACAATAGCAGCTATTTTGAAATTACCTTTGTGGTTTTTAAGAGTTTATGGTCCTCTGAATTTCCATCCTTTATTTTGTGCTCCTATAACTGTTCCTTCTCCCTTTCTTTTCCTTTCAGTTTTGACAACAGTACCTTTCATTCTTCTTAACTTAAATGAACTCCTCTTTCTGCAGAGTACTAACCTTTCATTCTTCTTAACTTAAATGAACTCTTTCTGCAGAGTACTACTGGCCCTAACTCAGTATTTTAGCAACTGATGTACTTGCCAGTCTATATTTGGATGATTGGTTTGAGGGGGGGAAACTGGAGCCTAACTCTTCTTAACCTTTGTTTTCTTCAGTTGCTGATGTGTGGTACCGGAGACATCAGTGTCTGTGATTTCAAAGCACATGCTGTGGTGGTGGGTGGTTCCTGGCACTTCCGAGAAAAGGTAAGTAGGGTAGGCCATAACCACAATGGATTGATTGTTCTCTGCTTGTGATTGAGGCAGCAAATGTCTGTCGTCAAGGAGGTGAAGCTTTCTGGATTTAAAAAAACAAGTACTGGAGAAAAGATGGATGAATGGAAAAGCAAAGATTGGATAATAAACCTGTAGACTAAGTGCATCTTTTCTGACACTCTCACAACATTTTCATTTGTTTATTATCCAGTGTTTTGTCCCTTAATATCTCTGGAATGCTCTTTGCACATTTGCTTTATAGATATGTGTTGCACTGTGCTGTAGTGGTTGGTGCTTGACTAGGATCTGGGAGACCAAGGTTTGAATACCGACTCTGCCATGGAAGTTTGCTGGGTGACCTGGGGCCAGTCACATACTCTTCAGACTCACCTACTTTACAGGGTTGTTGTGAGGATAAAATTGGAGGCGAAGAGAACTATCTAAGCTGCTTTAGGTCCCTATAGAAGAGAAAGGGTATAATGAAGTAAAGAAATGAAAGTAAATGAAAAATATTACTTAGACCAGGTTTAAATAATTTACAAGGAAACAAACTCCCTTAAGTCAATCTAGGTACTAAATGAGGAGTAAAGCCATCTGCATGCGCCTATGGTTTTATTAAAGAAAGGGATTCCCATAATTGTGCAGGATTGTATCTTCCCCAACACCCAAAAGGATTATCAGCTGTAATTAAATTTATTGATTATTTTAATGTTTATTCACGGTTTTTATTGTGTATTTTATTGCTTTAGCTGCTCTGGGGGGGAAACATGTCTACAAATGTTTTAAGTAGATAAAACCCATTTTAAAAACAATACAGGAATGTAAATTCTGGCCTGGGCGATACGTTCTCTGACTTGTCCTTATAACTGGTAAGTCGCGGCTTCTTTATAGTGCTTATTTTGCAGTAGTTTAACAGGTTTCTTCTCCCTGTGGTCTGCAGTTGCCTTTGTTTCCTTATTTTCATATTGTGTCTTCTAGGTTATGCGGTGGTTTTGGACTGTGGTCTCCAGTTTCACACAGGAGGAACTGGCCAGGCTGTTGCAGTTCACTACTGGCTCTTCTCAGCTGCCTCCTGGAGGATTTGCTGCACTCTGCCCCTCTTTCCAGATCATCGCAGCTCCGACGCACAGTACACTGCCAACTGCCCATACATGGTGAGTTACTTGCTGGGGCAGTCAGACACTGAGAGCAAGCATTTCTCAGTTGTCTGTAATTAGCTGCATATTGATAGTGTGCAGTCCCCCTTCCTATAGCTTGCAACGAATACTACTTTGAGATCCGTTTAAGACCATATATCCGCTCATGTGTACCAGTGCAGTAGATTCTC
>NW_015207236.1:0-2730 GCF_001447785.1 Gekko japonicus | reverse complement strand
GTTATTGCAAGTCCAGCTATCAAAGCATACTCCGATTAAAATACAATGATAGAATTTAAGAAATGGTATAACAGAAAGGGTATTGGAGATCATCTCTCATGACTCCCTCCACTGAGGTTCAGCTCTTCTAAGGTGACCATCTCATACAAAGAAGGCAGAAACACACATAACCAGTGTTAACTTGCATGCTCATTTATTAATGTGCAATCTGCTCCTAGCAATAAATAGTACTGAGTGTACATAAACAATGTTGTTTCATTCCTTCTCCTAACACTAGAACTCACATATTGAAGAAGATTAAAAGAAAGTTTTATGGCAGGCAAAAACCATGTACCTCTTGACACAGTGCAGAATTAACATAATTCACTGCTACAAGATGTGGCAGTAGCCACTGGCTGAGATGGGTGCTCAGGATTAGATCATCATTATTAGCCACGATAAGACACAGCACATGCTGGGAACAAACCACAGAGCTTGAACTGTTTTCTTTATGTCTTGCTTGTAGGGTTCTTGGAGGAAAGTGGCTGGCTACTGGGAACAGGATACTGGATTATTAGTATTATTTATCATATGGCAAGAATGTTGGATTAGATGGACCTTTGATCTTATCTAGTAGGACTCTTTTTGGTAAGGCTAGGAGGAAAAACCCAAAACCTGGGTAACAATTGCTGCCAATCTCCAGGTGAGGGCTACAGATCACTCACAATTACAACTGCTCTTCAGGTAGCAGAGATCAGTTCCTCTGGAGAAAACAGTGGACTCTGTCATTATACCCTGCTGAGGTCACCACAGCAAACTGACACTGTTTGCCCAAAGCCAGAGCACTCCCCCAGAGCCTCTTTCTAGATCTCGTCGTATTTATTTCCACAACGGGCTTTACTGCTAGTTTATCATATGGCAAGAATGTTGGATTAGATGGACCTTTGATCTTATCTAGTAGGACTCTTTTTGGTAAGGCTAGGAGGAAAAACCCAAAATTTGGAACACAGTCAGATCCAGCCATATAATTTTAATGCCAAATATCTGAACAGGTTAAAGAGATTTTCTCCAGTAGAAATGTGGACATTTGCTAGAGTGTTGTATTTCATGCCCATCTACCCAGGTTCAGTTATGCTTCACACATGACTTTTTCAGGGTTTACACCTAAGATGTTCTAAGAGTACACCCGATATTGTAAAATGCAGATGCAGCACATGCTGTAAGGTGCATTTATCACCATGTTGTCATTGGGCAGCTGTCCCTGTCAGAAGTACATTCAGTGGCAAACCGTAATCTGCAGCTGTAAAATGTGTGAAATTGTCAGGTATGAAGCTCATGAGCTCCCTTTTAGCAACCTAAGGTTACCTTGTAGGTTTTTGGTGAAGCCAAAACATCATTTCAAGCTTCTGGAAAGATGGACGTGTCACACAAATGCACAAAGCAAATGTCAGTGCTACATATGAGGAGAGACAAAATGAAGCACCACTTATATTGACTATGAAGCAGATTTCCTAGCCAGTATCCGAACACAGTGAGTCAGACCCAGAGCCGACCCAGCTGCTGAGCCTTCCCAAAAGACATTTTAAGCTCTTCGGAACATATAAAGGGGTTGTTAATTCTTCTCTGACAACTCAGCACATCTGAGATTTCCATATTAGGGCATTATCTGCAGACCTGAGAAACTGAATTGCTTACTTGATGGGTTTTAGGATTAATAGGCTTCATATCAGTCTTCCAGCTTTTTAGAGTTTTTACCTGCAGATACCATAGGGTTTTTGTTTTGTGTTTTTCCACAAAGGAATGAGCATGCATGTAATGACCATACAGGTAAAAATGTTTATAATAGTATTTAAAAGTATCGAGTATTTAAAAGTATAGAGGCAAACTTTAGTTGGCAACTCTTACATATTTTGCTATTGGAGCGAAATGCATAAAGAGAAAAAATGATGGAATTCATGGGGTATCAGCCTAATTTTTTTTTACCCCTGAACAGTTTTCTGGCAGGAGAACCCCCACTCCCTCCATCCCTTACATTAGGACTGGAACTCATTCCTGGGGGGGGGGGAAGAATGCAATCAAAATGTTATAGACTTTAATCTCTCCAGTACTGGCAATTACACACTTCAGTAAACACCAAGTTAATTCAGAACTCTCTCCTCCCCCTTATTGGTGTCAGCCTTGGCCATCAGTTATCAATCAGGTGTGAAAACACAAAGGGTATTCCACTAACAGTAGGCAATTTTATCAGAAATCATCTCAGAGTGAAAATTGGCTTTAACCTTCAGGGGATGCTTAAGCTCCACTTGTGAAACATTGCAGTAAGCATATCTTGATTAGAGTCAAAATGGCAGCACAAGTGTACTGCCAACCACTTGATTACCTGTCGTTGATAATTTTAACTAATGACTCCACTTTATTTTATTCAGCCCAAAGGAGAATATGATTTAAGGCATTTACTGCTTGCTCAAGGCCAGTGGGGTTAACAGAAACACCCAGTGACCTCTGACCAAGGCAATCCATTCCTATTTGACACCTGCAATGGCTCATTTGTATGTGTACTTTGTTCCAATTCCAAATAAGACTTCAAAATGGAGGATTATATTATCAAGATCTGGCAGGGTGTGGAAGATGAGCTTACTGTGTTCTCCATTTTATTGGGAACAACAAAGATTTCAACTTGAATCATAAGAAATATATGGACTTACTTCAGTGTTAAAATGGAACTGCCAATAGTTGTTCCTCCCACAACTG
>NW_015207235.1:0-2478 GCF_001447785.1 Gekko japonicus | reverse complement strand
ACAACAAGTACCTCGTTCCCCACTCTCACCCTCACAGCAGAGAGGGGTGTTAATTTAACACTGTTAATTAGGTCAAAGGGTGGGTCCTCAGCTGAGGAACCCACTGGCATAACCCCTCTGCCTGTCTGTAGCAGAGGGACAGGTAGTGGGTCAGAGCTTTGAGCCCACCAGACACCGCCCCAGCTGCTCAAAAAGACACCCACGGGTGGGGACTCTATGGTGTTGAACCCCACTGAGGTCCCTGTCCTCCCCAGGCTCCATCCCCAAATATCCAGGAGTTTCCCAACCTGGATTGGCAACCCCACTCCCCCATCCTCTGCCAGGGGCCGGTGGGACCTGGCAACCCAATCAGAACATCTCAGATAAGCAAGGTGTCTTTCCCACAATACATTCCACTTACATTAACATCCCTTCAACAAAATTCCTGACTAGGGATGGGCATGAACCTTGCCACAAACGCAAGTTCATCACAGACTGGGCCGATTTGTGAAATCACATCACCCAAGAACAGCCCACAAACTACCTTTCCCCCCCACAGAGGTTCATGGTGGTGGTTCATGAGCCAGACATGCTGGTGTCAATGGATTAATTGTCAAGGCAACTGGGGGAGATGGACTTCTGCAGCCCCGGAAACACCAATCGTGGTCCCCCAAAGCTCGATGGGCAGTGCTGGCTGCCTACAAGAGAGCTCCCATTCTAGCAGAATGGATATATACCCCCAGCTCACACATGGCTTTTCTTATTTGGCAGCAGGCAGTTAGGCAGAGAAGTAAGAGGCAGAGAGGAAAGGAAAGGAAACTGAAAGTCATTCCTCAGTGTAAAAAAAGTGGTGTTGGGTCTGTTTGACTCTGAGTGAGCTGCCACATCCCTCTGCTACAGTCAGGTGGAGGTAGGGGCGGATTAACCATTAAGCAGACTAAGCATGTGCTTGGGGCACCACAAAGTTGGGAAAAGGGTGAAAAGAATTTTATGTAGCCCAAGCTTGGCTTAGTTTGTACAATATATTGATGTGTTTAAAAGTAAAATGATGGAGCCAAATTCAGTTGTCAGTTGCTGCAACCTACATTGTATATCTAGTCAGACAGGTCAACAACAAAAATGGACTGGGTCGGTGTGGAAAGGAGGGGGGCAACAAGATTGGTCAGTGTTTAGGGCACCGGTGAGCCTTCATCCGCCCCTGGGTGGAGGGGCTCAGCCAGTTGGTTCCTCAGCTGAGGGCCCACACACACACACCAAACTCCTGTTCAGTGGGAGTTTTTTGAACACCTGTCCCCGGCTGGGGCAGTGCCTAGTGGGGGTAAGGTTGCAAAATCCACTGGGACCCAATGCCATAGAGTCCACCCTTCAAAGTATCGATTTTCTCCAGTTAAACTGATCCCTGTGGTCTGGAAATGAGTTGGAATTCCAAAGGATCCTCAGGTCCAACCTGGAGGTTGGCGTCCCTACTCTCGAGGCAGGTGGGTCCAGTTCTCTTTGAGGCTGCCACCAGTGAACGTGGTGAGAGCCACTCCAGGCTTTGTTCTCTGCTAACTCAGATTGTGGAAGTTGCCCCCCCAAACCCCCTCCTTTCTGGGGCCTCTTGTGACTGGCAGAGAACCTCTGGTTTTGAAGCTAACCTGGAGGAGGAGAAGGCCAACCAATATGGAGACTTGGTGGCAATAATACAAGCTGAGGGAAACAAAAGGCTCATTATCACCGCATACCAATGTTCCCTCTAAGCTGTGGGATCTTGTGAGCAAAAATCCTACTTTGTGAGATACTGGCATTAAAGTTGTGAGCGAGCGATTTGACTACTGCATCAATTAGTTTGCTCTGGAGTCGTCCTTCCTGAGCGAAGACAAAAATGTGTGAGCCAGAGGCTAAAAAACTGTGAGCTAGCTCACAGCAACTCATCTTAGAGGGAACACTGCCGCATACCACAAGTGGTTACACCTGTGAGAAATACAAGGTAATCACATCTGCTAACAAGGTCAAACTCTACACTCTCACTCAGGACAACAATTACAACACTTATCAAAACCATTATACCGAGGGGAACATTTTTATCACTTACTAACTAAATGTAGTACTGTACTGGGTAATGTAAAACAAAATATGTTATTTGTATATGTACTTTTCTTGTTATAATAATAATAAAAAAAATAAAAAATCAGCCAATCAGATTCCATGGAACTCCACTGAATGAGAGTGAGGGTATAAGCCTTTGTTTAAAAGGGGAGAGGAACACACTTTCCCCCTCAGACAGGTATTTGCGACTCTGGATAAGAGTGTCAGTTTGGCCAGGATTTTTATTTGGCTTTTAGGTAGGATTTGGGTAGGCTTAGGGAGGAAATATTATTTTTAAATTATAAATAAGCACCTTGGTAAATCCAGAATCCAGAAGTACTAAACCTACCTGGGCAGTTTCTGAGGACCGGAGATTGTAAGGTGAAGTGGAAACCTATACTTATCTTTTGACAACTAGGGCCTGTAAACTTC
>NW_015207234.1:0-2719 GCF_001447785.1 Gekko japonicus | reverse complement strand
TGTGTATTTTAGTAAGCATTCTTGTGTATCGTTTCAGGCGAGTAGCTGTGTGGGTCTGAAGCATTCAAACAGAGTCCCAAGTCCAGTGGCCTCTTTAAGACCAACACAATTCAATTCTGCATGCATGGAAGCATTCACATGTGCATGAACACGAACGCTTATACGTGGAATTAAACTTTGTTGGTCTTAAAGGTGCCACTGGACTCAAACTGCCTTATATGGAGCAGGTGGAGAAAGAGGTGCTATAAGCATGGGCAGCTTCCAGAGGGAATTGGACAAACATCTGGAGCAGCAGTCCATCAGTGGCTATTCGTCGCAAGGTATAGATAGGGTCTCTCGGTCTGGGACTCAAAGGATGCCCCAATTTATTTATTTTATTGGGTTTATACCCCACCCTCCCCCCATAGCAGGCTCAGGACAGGTTCCATCACACACAGTAACCAAGACACGATATACAAAGAATTAAAAACAACCCCCCGCCCCAATAAAATACAGCAACATTCCTATGATGCAGGTCATAGTCAAAGCCTCACAGATGCAGTCTGTTTCGATTTTGGGTCATTAGAGGATAAGAGATACCTGACCCAATGAGGGGAGGTCCAGTGGGGGGGGGGGCGCCTAAAACGAAAAGCCTGGCGGAAGAGCTCTGTCTTGCAGTCCCTGCGGATCTGTAGAAGGACTTGCAGGGGCCTGATCTCACATGGGAACTTATTTCACCAGGTAGGGGCCAGGACTGAAAAGGCCCTGGCCGTACATGAGGCAAGACGGATATCCTTGGGGCCGGGGACCACCAGAAGATGTTAGCTGGTAGATCATAAAGTCCTTAGGGGCTCATAGAGGGAGACGCGGAGAACTGTCTTTTCAAGGACAGCTCTTGTCCGAACTATGGCTTGTCCAAGGTCATCCAGCAGCGGCAAGTGGAGGAGTGGGGAATCAAACCCGGTTCTCCCAGATTAGAGTCCACACACTTAACCACTACACCAAACTGGCTCTATGCAGGCCCCTGGCCCTATAGGGCTTTAATGGTAAGCACCAACACCTTGAAATGGATCCAGTACTCAATAGGCGGTCAGTGCAGTTCGCAGCACCGGTGGATCTGCGTCCACAAAACTCAGAATCCATTTGGATCCATGTTTTGAAACCAGGTTTTTGCACTGTGGCAGCGCCACTAAGTGGTGGCTCTGTGGTGTGATCCATGGCTACTGGTGTGGTGAGTGATTCGGTGGTCAGGTTGGAGCAACCCAGAGGGAAAACCCTGAGGATCCATGAGGGACCATTCTTTGGAACTACGTTTTTGCGCCAGGAAGTAGTGGATCCATGAGTTTTGTGCTGCAGTCTACGGCTATGGACGTGATGTGTGATTTGAGGCTGCATCCCCAAAGCATTTTGGGAATTGTAGTTTGAGAATATTGCAAACCTCCACGTGAGAAGGATTTAGGGACCAGGTACGCGCTCCAGCTTTCAGGAAGAAGGGGAGGGGCAAGGGGCTGAGGCGAAGCCGGCTCTAGAGGATCGTAAACTGATCCTTACGAATCCAAATGATTTTAGAATTGAATCAAAATGCAACCCCTCTCATTCCGCAGATCATATTTCGAGTCCAATGGCGCCTTTAAGACAAACAAAGGTTTATTCAAAGTATGAGGTTTTTCTATGCATATCGCAGGGCTCTTTTTGTAGCAGAACTCCTTTGCATATTAGGTGACACACCCTAATATACCCCTAATATAGCCAATCCTCCAAGAGCTTACAGAATTCTTACAGGGGCTACTGTAAGCTCTTGGAGGGTTGGCTACATTAGGGGTGTGTCACCTGTGCAAAGGAGTTACCTGCTACAAAAAGAGCCCTGCGTGACACGCTTTTTCAAATACTATTTGAATACCATTCAAATATCATTTGAAACAGCATGTATGCACATGTAAGCTCATACCCGGAATAGACCTTTGTGGGTCTGGAATCTTTTCCTCTGATCAGCCCCGCCTCCTTCACAGTCTTTTGCCAGATCTCTATCCTCTGTTCTCATTGGCTCAGTGCGTTCTGGTAGGCCGGCCGGTGGCAGCCCACCCGGTGTTTCTGTTGTGTCACCTTCCATTTCAAACGGAAAAGCAAAGGGATACAACTCTTGAGGGTGAGAGGAATCTGAAGACCTTCCAGTGTCATGTGGTGCTGCTCCTTGGGGTGTGGGGGTGCAGGCGATACAAAGACGACACGAGACAAACAGCTTCTGCAGAAAGCTGACTGAATGAATGCAGGAACGAACGAACCTCCTCCCCTCACGCACCAGCTTTATTTATAGAAAAATCCATCTCCTCCTTCCCCTCCTTTCTTTCATACATTACATCATCCTATTCATGAGACATGAACTAAGGAATGTAGGCAAGTTCTCTTATCTCAGCCACTCCCCCTCTCTCAAGGTTACACTGACTGCTTGGTGAGCAGTAAACAGATTCCATCTCGGCCTCTCATGACGTATAAGGATTCCAGTTCCCAATTTCCAGCCAGGAGAACAGTGATTTATTCTGCACTGCTTTCCTACAGTGTCACAGTTATCTTTGCACGCCAACGGTCCTGTTCACATGGAGCCTTTGCTGCGCTGAAGGCACGTGTGTCCCGCCAGGGCTCCTGAGTACTTACCTTAATTTGGCAGGGGATGTATAGTTCTTCACGGGACCATTCCAGCGGGGAAAATACATGCGCTGCACTATTCTGTCGCCCAGATGTG
>NW_015207233.1:0-2766 GCF_001447785.1 Gekko japonicus | reverse complement strand
ACCAAGCTTTTCAGAAAGTGGGCGGAGCCATTGTAAGGCAAGGTGTAATGATTTCATGTTTTGGTGTGTGTGTTTCTTTAAATGTTTAGTTTGACTGCAGTAATGTAAGGAGAGTGATAGAGGAAGATGAGTGTGATGTGATTGGCTTGTGACTGAGAGGGTGGGAGGAGGGGTGTCTCTGAGGTGATTGTGTGTATGTGTGTGTTTTGATGAGACGAGTGTCGAGTGTGGTTTTCTAGCCTGCATGGCAGAAGAAGCAGTTCGAGTCTATCCTGTGTGGCTAAGACAAACAGTTTAGCCTGTGTGGCTAAGAGAGGCAGAGTTTAGCCTGAGTGGCTAAGGCTGTCAGAATTGAGTTTTCGCATTTTGAGAGACAGTGTGTGACGTCAAGCTTTATCAGTTATATTTATAAGTTCCTTTCTTCAACAGCAGTTCAAAAATTACCCAGACACCTATTTTGTTCTTTTGTAAATAAATTATTATTTGTTTAAATTTATCCCAGCAGTGGGAACAGTTCTTCCTCAGGGCCACATAATCCTCTGAAGTGCTCAGACACAGGGTCATTCTACCATAATAGAGAGATTTGGAATTTTTAATTCCTGGTGGCAGCAGTAATCTACTAAGTTTATGTGAACAGAGTGTGTTTTAAAGAAAAAACAGTCTTCCCATTAAGGAGGACGTCACACAAGGCTTGTTATTGGCTACCCTCATTCAAATGGAACGTTTCTCATGGCTGCAAGGTAGTGAGGGAGGTATCGCATTTGGCTCCATCTTCTGCAGCAGCCATTTTGGGTTGGTGCCCTCCACTCCCTCTCAAAATTCTATTGGTGCCCAGACACTCAAAAACATTGGGGACCCCTGTTCTATATCAGCAATTCCCCATGGATTCAAGCCCCCTCCCAAGAAGGTATGCTCATAGGAAGACACACAGTACAAGGTCACAACAAAAACATTAATGCATTAATGTTGACAGTAAGATAATGAGAGGCTCTGGCACTTGTTGAAGCTGGCATGGATCACAGTGAGCAGTTTCACACAGATGGTCCCACATGGAACAGCCTTCATGCAGTTTGCTTTCAGACACTCATCCAGCACATAAGACCTTTTTAGATGTTACATTTGGGGGGATGCAACTGTGTGTATTGGGAGTGTGCTACTTATGATGCTCCCAATGCACACGATCGCCATTTTGTTTGAATAGGAAAACGTGTATGATTTTCAGCATCAGTATGCACAAATCCATAAACTGGAAAATGTAGTGGGAACTGGTTCACACTCATATTGTGTTTGGAGGCGTTCTGCTGAATGTTTTGGATTCCTTTCACCACTAATTTGTTTCATTTATTGGACTTATCTCTTTGGACACTGGTTTGCAACAAAATTTGGAGGTTTAACAGGTTGTTATATGAACTGGACTTACTTTTTTGGACATTGTTTCCAATAATAGTCGGAGTTGGTGGTGTATTTTGGTTATATATTATGTGACACATTATACTGAGTATATTTGATTACAGTATTTACAGTTTCTTTGATTTGTTGTCATCTTGTTACGCAGTAGTTTTTGTTTTTGTTGTTCCCACCTGAAGGCTGGCAACTCTATTCTGCTGCATGTGTAGGCCAGGCTCTATGAAGAGCTGTTTCACATCTAGATTCCTTTGCCACACGCAAGAAACAGAAATGAGGGCAGGATTATGCAGGCAGAAGCAGGCATGGTTTCTAAATGTTGGTCATTTTATGATGTTTTAGATTTATGTTTTGTTTTGGTTTTTAGCTAAAGGATGGCTAACCTATGAATATGAGAAATGGGAGGCTGGGGTTGACAGCTCTGGGTTGGGAAATACCTGGAGACTTTGGGGGCGGAGCCAGGAGAGGGTGGGGTTTGGGGAGGGGAGGGGCCTCAGCAGGGTATAATGGCATAGAATCCACCCTCCAAAGTAGCCATTTTGTCAAGGGGGAACTGATCTTGGTCATCTGGAGATCAGTTGTAATAGTAGGAGATCCCCAGATGCCACCTGGAGGTTGGCAACACTATGGAAGGCAGCATCAGAGGAGAGCCTCAACTACTATGCTCTGTTTATTCGGGCAGCTGGTTGGCCTCTGTGTGAACCATGTGCTGTACTAGATGCTCCTCTGGTCTGATCCAGCAGGCTCTTCTTATGTTCTTAATAGCTCAGTAGGAGCAGCATATGCATCCTTTAAATCAGTTCACAGGAGCTTTGGGCCGTAGCCAGGATTTTTTTTAGTTGGGGGGCATTTAAATTTCTTGGGGGACACTGGCTAATCAAATTGAAGGAATACCGGCTCCTTCCCTGCATCCACCACTGCTCGGGGGCCCTGGGCTGGATGGGAAGTCAGGGGGCCTTGCCAGTAAGTTGGGGGTGTGGGGCTAGCCCCGAGATGCCCCACTGTAGCTACAGGCCTGGCTTTGGAAAATGCAGTAGGTTTTTGATGGCATCTAAATGAAGTTAAGTTATGCACCTCACAAACGAGTCTGGGAAGGATGTTCCCTAGTTGGGGTGCCACTACTGAAAAGACTCTGTCTCCAGTGATTGGCCTACTTTATCTCTGATGGTTAAAGGACACGAAGGCGGACTTCTGATGCAGACCTCAAATACTGGGCAAGTTCATAATAGAGAAGGCTGTCGTTCATTTGTCTGTAAAAGGAAAGCTTCCAGTGCTGTACTTTGGACACAAGGGTTCTCACTCCAGCATTGCTTTAACAAATGACTTGAGAATCAGGTTGCCAACCTCCAGGTGGGGCTTGGA
>NW_015207232.1:0-2457 GCF_001447785.1 Gekko japonicus | reverse complement strand
CACAGCTTAGAGGGAACATTGCTTAGGTGCAGTCGGGTTCTCTGAGTTTATGGCTGGAACAAATCTTGTTCGTCTTTAAGGGATCGGTGGGCTCCTGTTTAATTGGATGGTTAAGGTACGCCCTGTTTTTACTCACGGGGATAACTTCACAGTCCTGTTTTTGATCGGACTGATTCAAGTTCTGCTGATGCTGCCGCGTGGTTTGTCTGGGGACGCAGCCCTGTCTGCACTTTTATGTGGCAAATCCCCTTCAGTTTTCTTGCAAAGACATGTGCACATGTTTCAGGTGCAAGATGTGAGTTAGGAAGTTTCCTAGATGTCCTTTCTGTGCATGCATGCTTGTTCTCTGGGAGCCCCTCCTCCTTACCGGCATAGGATAGAAATGCTGACTTTACTGTGCGGGATTGTTGTAAGAGGCATGCTGGATAGTGCAAATGTAGTTCTTCAAATGCCTGAAAGTGATATATAAATGCTAAGAAGCATTACCTCGGAAAGGTAGTCATTTCCACAAACTCATTAATATCTTAAGGGCATCTGTAGCTTGTGTATATTTACTGTCCTTCCCTGCCACCAGTGGCCTAACCTGAAATCTTGACTACTTCAGGAATAAGATCTTAACTGATTGTCAGGTTTTGATGCCATTAGTGTCTAGTATGGGGATGAGCAAATTTTTTTGCCCATAGTTCTAAAAAAAAACCCCTGCATCATCTACCTGTGAAGAGCCTGGTGTTGTGACAGGCAAGGGAGGAGATGAGGAACAGGCAAGGGTTGTACTGGCTAAATTCATTGGGAGGAAGCTGAACCCTGTGACTTAGTGCCAGCACCTGAGTCCCTTGAGTGGAGATCTGGCCCTGTGTGCTGATCAAAATAGTTTCTGTTGTTGTGCAGTATGTGTGCCAGAGGTGCCACCAGAGAGGATAGAATCTTGTTGATACTGAAAGAAGCTGTGATCTGGCCACTCCTTTGGGTAGGGGCGAGGTGGCCAACTGTATGTTAGTTTCCAATTTCCCCCCTTTTTTTGAGTAGCTTTATTGAACATATGGTAGCAGAGAAGCTTAGATGTCTGCGGATGAAGACTCCTTCTTCAATTCTTTTCAGTCTAGATTCCCCCCCTCCAGCCCCGATTTGGAAATTTTAACAGCATTAGGAGCCTTGATGACAGATCACCTTGCAATTGCTGGTAGGAATATTTCTCCGTTGAGCTTGTTTGACCTCTCAGGAGTTTTGATACTGTGAATCCTACCATTCTTGTAAAATGACTGGAATAACTGGTAGGGCTATCTTGACTAGTGTTCCAATGCGTAAGGTGATGTTTGGTGATGCTAGTGCAGCTTCTGTCCCCGTGCATTGGCTTGCATCATGCCACAGGATCCCATTATTTATCAATTCTGTTTAACATCTATGAAACCACTGAGAGATCATCTGAAGCTTTTGGGGATTGGGTGTTAACCTATATACTGATGACACTCATCTTTGTGCTTCATTGAGTGCTTAGGAATAGTTGCCTTCTTTCTTAGTGTCTAGAAGCTGTGACCAAATGAATAAGGTTCAACATGTTGAAGCTGAACCCAGACAAGATGGAAGAAGTGCTGAAGGGGAATTCCATTGCTCTGGAGGACAGTGAAACATTAAGCAGCATTTTCCTATCTGAGCACATCTGAAAGGTCTATGGTCCTGCCCTGTCTTGGATAGAACAGCAGTTCTGTTATCTAGAGTCTTCTTTTAGCTGTTTCTGTTGCTTCAAAATTTCACAGTCCCTTTTCACAGAGGAAGGCTCCTGCCATGCATGTTCATGGTTTTGGAGTCTTTAGGCTTTTGATTATTACAGTAGTCATCATGGAGGGGGGTTGCCTCTCAAGACTGTTGGAAAGCTTTATTAGGTGCAGAGTGCAGTTGGTTTTCTACTGACAGATACAAGGAAGCAAGAACATATTCAGCTAAATCTGTCTTTATGTGAGCCTCAGTGTTGTTTTCAAGTCATAGGTCATGCCATTCTATGAGTCCCCTTACAATGTGAAGCAGGGGCTTTACTGTACTTGACCTCAGTGCTATAGATAATCTTTTCTGAGGACATATGGTGGTGCTTCTCCAGAAGTCAATGAGGAAGAAGTACAATGCCCACTTCCTTCAGAAGGAATTTGCTGATAAGGGTCTAGTTTTTCTATTTTTGCTGTGTTTTGTATTCACCTATGCTTGTATTTATCTGAGCCACTTAGCTGTGGAAATGTAATATATAAATATATTTGCTGCTTGCTGCATCCAAGAGATTAATCTTAAATGTACAAGAACCTTGTCTCATTTTGCCTCTGTAAATGAGGGTTAAAACTGTTTTAAGGAACTCTCATTCAGGGCAGTGGCTTTGTGTTGGGTAAGTTTGTGTGAAGTACTGATTAATATTCATAGTAATTAATATATTATAAACTTTCCGTACTTGGTTGGCAAACCTGCACTAAAGAT
>NW_015207231.1:0-2500 GCF_001447785.1 Gekko japonicus | reverse complement strand
GTTAGAAGCACTCAGGGGAAAACCCCACTGCAAACATAAGCTGTGGGAAGAACGAAGAAGGGTTCCCTTTGTTAACCTTAATAGTCTACGCAGGGAATCATGGGAGCTGCATGATCAATTTGGAACCAGTGATGTAGGAAATAGGCGAATTGGGTGGGATTGAGTAAAGGAGCTGGATAGATCCAACCTGTAACATTTAATGCAACTCTGCCACTGAAAACATCAGCCCTGTGCCAAGTTCTCACCTCTCCTTTTGACATTTGACTCCTACTTACCAATCCCATGACTTCATTGTGTTGCACTTTTTTGTACATCATTGATTGCTACTCATTGGGTACAGTTGAAGGAACAACCTGGCCTAAATGCTACACAGAGGGAAGAAGAGCTGTGTGAATTTCAGAGGTGGTCCAGTGTCAGGAGAGAAATAAGAGAAATAATGTTTCCTTCCAATAATTTGCCCATCCGTAGCTTTTGCATACATTTTTTTTAAAAAAAAACTTAGCTACATATGGATAAAATTCAATAATAGCATTATGACTGTTGAGATATTAAACTTGTTAAGCAGATTGTTTGTTAATTGTTATGGTTAGTCAATATATAGGCCTAGAATGAGAATAATAACTGGAAATCTTACTCCTTGCCTTTGAAAGGTGGTATACCAGTGAATGGAAAAGGCAGAGAACCATGGCTGTTAAACAATATTTCCCCCCCCAGTTTGAATTATGAGACAAACACTGCAATGGTTCTGGGGAAAACCCTTTCCTAGGAGTAAACCCCATGGAATGTATTTGTTTCTACAGTGTTCAACATTATATTTGTCAATAAAACAGATGTCACAAAAACACAATATGGATCCAGGGCTCTCTCCCAGGCAAAAGGAGTCTGAACAAGGTAGAGCACAGAGAAGTACAAAGAGCACTAGTGTAGAACTAGAACTAGCGGAATCCTTATCAAAAGAAAAATAAGCAGAAGCACACCCACCCACCCAACAAAACAGATTGACAATGGTTATTTGGCAAGGTACTGATTTTACCATTATCACACAGTCAATTGCAAGTCGATGATAATACAGAATCTTTGGCCAAGCTCATTAACATTCATATTTTAGAATAAAGTTAAATAATGCCCTTTAGAAAATGCTTCTTGCAATTAGTTGGTTACAGGAGCACCGTTCTTGAGCTTCATTACCACGGTGGGTTGGATCAGTATTTTAACTCCATCCAATTCAGTAATTTAACTCCATCTAATTCAGTTCCCCTCTTTCCTCCAACCTCCATCATGCATGACTTTCATCTGTAGGACCCACATGATTTCCAGGATAGCCTTTTTGATGGTCAAAGGAGACCCTCTCCTCCCTTTTTTACAAGCAGAAAACTGGTGGCATCCAACCCAAGTATGTACATTGAATATTTTTGTAAAATGTACTTTGGATTTTAAAAAAATGCAAAGCTACACCACAGTTGATCTCTTTTCAAAATTACAGTTAGCTTGCACTGGCAGGCATACTGCTATCATCCACCAATGTTTGTGCAATGGCTTTTTCGGGGAGGGCGGGGGCAAAGCTGTAACCTCACAGGCACAAAATTTGTTTGGAACAGCGAGGACATCTGAAATATTTTGTGGATTTTCTGTGGATATCTGAGGGTGTTTCCATATAGGTTATCTACCCCAAGATCAATGATTTGGAATGTGGGGTTCCCCCCTCTGCTTCTACACAGCATTGTGGTGCATTCACACACCTCCTCATACAGTTTCCCCAGCTCTTTCCCAGTGTTTTTCAAACCTGCTTTGCTCTGAAGTTTTGGAGAAGACTGCAGCAAAGCCTGGGTGGCTGTCATGTTGGTTACTCTCTCTGTGGCAAAATTTATGGGGACAATAATTAAACAACGGAAGAATAACACTAAGTAAGACATTACCTCATTTTATAGTTTTATTTTCTACTCAAGGCTATCACTATATGAGCAGTACTAGATAGAATAGATGCAGGTGGAAAACCTGGGCTTCCGTCCTGACCTGGATAGCCCAGGCAAGCTCGATCTCATCAGATCTCGGAAGCTAAGCAGGGCTGATCCTGGCAAGCAGAAGAAGAAGAGATTGGATTTATACCCCGCTCTTCACCTGGAGTCTCAGTATTTGGATGGGAGACTTCTAGAGAATACCAGGGCCGGGGGACCAGAGGCAAGCTATCGAGCCACTCTCTGAACATCCTCTGTGTCCCAGTAGGAGTCACCAGAGGTCACCATGACTTCCAGGCATGGGCACACACACACACACACACAAACACAAAAATGCCAAAAGAAAAGGAGAGACTATCTGGGCTTTCCTGGTCCTTCCCACCCAGCAGCCATTTTCCCAAATGGTAGCCAGTTTCCCTCCCAACTGCAGAAATTTAAGAGTGTCTTCTGCTAGTGGGCTCAGATCCATAGAACTGGATCCAACCAGCTTTTCCACTGTTGAAAAGTGGAGAAGGAGTCCCCCTTGACCACCAAAAATACTATGC
>NW_015207230.1:0-3274 GCF_001447785.1 Gekko japonicus | reverse complement strand
ACCCTACCCCCCCCATCCCCAGCCAGTGGCTGGGCGGGACCTGGCAACCCCATCCCATCATCATCCCGAAGCTGTTGGTCAAGGCTGAAACTCCTAGCTTTATTTCCTCATGAGATACATCTTCCACAAACAAAGAACATTAGATTCCATTGCAAATAGATCTGGGGTGTGGGACTCTTCGGTTCTGGCACTGCAACTCCCATTATTATCATGAAGGTGGTGGCCAATTTTGAAAAGCTTAGTTTTAGAGTATAAGTACATAAAAGAAGCCATGTTGGATTAGGCCAATGGGCCGTCCAGTCCAACACTTTGTGTCACACAGTGGCCAAAACCCAGGTGTCCTCATCAACTCCAGAAGCCCTCCCAGTGTGGTCCCCCCAAGCACCAAGAATAAAGAGCATCACTGCCCCAGACATAGTGTGCCCGCTATACCTTGTGGCTAACAGCCTCTGCTCCATATGTTTATCCAATCCCCATTCGAAGCTGGCTATAGCTGTAGCTTCCTCCACTTCCTGCGGCAGTGAATTCCACATGTTAATCACTCTTTGGGTGAAGAAGTACTTCCTTTTATCTGTTCTAACCCGACTGCTCAGTAATTTCATTGAGTGCCCACAAGTTCTTGTATTGTGAGAAAGGGAGAAAAGTACTTCTTTTTTCTACCTGCTCTTTTCCATGCATAATCTTATAAACCTCGATCATGTCATCCCTCAGCCGTCATTTCTCCAAGCTAAAGAGCCTTAACCTCTTTAACCTTTCATCATAGGGAAAGTGTTCCATCCCCTTAATCGTTTTAGTTGCCCTTCTCTGCACTTTTTCCGATGCTATAATATCTTTTTTGAGGTGCGGTGACCAGAACTGTAGACAATATTCCAAATGAGGCTGCAAGATAGATTTATACAGGGGCACAGATTTAGATAGGGTTTGTTTTCAGTCCCCTTCCTAATAATCCCCAGCATAGCATTTGCTTTCTATATCGCAGTCATACACATTGAGTCGACATTTTCAGCGAGTTATCTACCGTGACTCCAAGATTTCTCTCCTGGTCAGTTATGGCCAGTTAGGACCCCATCAATGTGTATAGTTGGGATTTTTGGCTCCAATGTGCATTACTTTGCTGCCCAGCCTCAACAGATCCCTCTGGAGCACCTCACGGTCCTCCCTGGTTTTCACCACAATGAACAGCTTTATTTTCTGGTGAGTTATGCCTGCCACGGACAACCTTAGCTTCCATTGCACATAAGCTCAGGGGGCTTCTGGAGATAGCCTGGGCCAGGAGGTCCCAGTTCCCTTCAGTTTTGACACTGCAACTCCCATCATCATCCTGAACTTTGTGGCTAATTTTGAGATGCCTTGCTTTATTTTCTGGTGAGTTATGCCTGCCAGAGACAACCATAACATCCAATGCGAAAAGCAGAGGAGGTGGGGGTTTCTGGACACAGAAGAGGAAGAAGAGTTGGGTTTTATACCCCACTTTTCACTACCCTAAGGTGTCTCAAAGCAGCTTACAATCGCCTTCTCTTCCTCTCCCCACAACAGTCACCTTGTGAGGAAGGTGGGGCTGAGAGAGTTCTGGGAGAAACTGTGACTGACCCAGGGTCACCCAGCAGGCTTCATTTGGAAGAGTGGGGAAACCAATCCTGGTTCTCCAGATTAGAGCCCACCGCTCTTAACCACTGCACCATGCTGACTCTCTGGGCCAGGATGCTCTGATCCCATTCTTTTTGGGCAGAGCAACTCCTATCATCACCCTGAAGCCAATGACCAAATTCAAAACCCCTCGCTTTGTTTTCTGAGGAGTTGTGCCTGCCATAGACAGGCAAATCCTTTCATTATTCTAGTAGATTATTGTTATATTATTATAGAAAATTTTACCCTTCCCCCAAGGTTCCTGTTAAGAATTGCCTCCCCCTGTACTTCCTGGGAAATTTTTACCCTTCCCCCAAGGTTCCTGTGAACAAAGTCGCTTCATTTGAAATGTGGACCAAATACATTTTGGGGGGGGGGAACCCTGAGGTCTTGGAGGAGAGTGTTACAGATACCGTGGACTGCAAAACAGACAAATCGGTGAGTTTTAGATCAAATCAAGCCTGAACTCCCCTAGAAGCTAAAATGATTAAACTGAAGCTATCCTACTTTGGTGAGAAGCTAAAATGACTCAACTGAAGCTATCCTATCCTACTTTGGTCGCGTTATGAGAAGACAAGAGTCCCAGGGAAAGACAACCAAGCTAGGAAAAGGCGAAGGCAGGAGGAAAAGAGGAAAACCCAAAATTAGATGGACTGACTCAATCCAGCATGCCACGGCCCTCAGTTTGCAAGACCCACGTGAGGCTCTTAACAATAGGATGTTGCTGGGCTTTTTCTACAAAAAACCCCCTGGTTTAGTGGGTCGCCATAAGTTGGAAGCGACTTGATGACACAGTCAGCACACATACACGTGTTAGGGTTGCCAGCCCTCAGGTCCCAGCGGGCGTTCCTTCGCTTTTGGGGGCTCTGATCTGCCACTGGCCCGTGGGGGAAACCCCACACCCAAATAAGGATGTTGTCAGGCAACATCCTCGATACGATGATGTCACCCAGGTATGACATCATTGTGTCGGTGATGTTGCACATGACGCTCTGGTTTTTGGGCAAACTCTATGGTTTTGAAGCAAAAAAACCCATAGAGTTTTTGCCCACAAACCAGAGCGTCATGCGCAATGTCGCCAACACAATGATGCTGACATGATGACATCATTTCTGGGAAACATCATCACCCGACAATGTCCTGCCCATCCTTGGAATGCCCCCCAAATCCCCCTGCCACAACGGCGAGGGGACCTGGCAACCCTAACACATGTGCTTCTAAAGTGTATAAATATAATTTTAAAAGTCCTTATAAATCAGGCAATCTCCTAATAAAAACCCTATTTACCATAGTCAGAGAAATGAGATATATCTGAAGCTAGCTACTGAGTTTGGAGTTTTTTTCCTCTTGCAAGTTTGAGCAAGTAATTTGCTGCCAAAGGATCTGCATTATACATGGGAAGAGAACAGCAAAAGGCTGCTTGTGATACGCCCGTGCCTGCAAAGGGGCTGCAAATCACTGCTGCTACAAAATGGAAATCAATAACTGCAGGCAGCAGCAAGAGAAAAAACACACCCATTTTAAAAAAATGCAGGCGTCTGTGTTGGTTTCCTGGGGGAGGGAACAAAACCCAAACTAGAGGAATAGCAGAATTTCTTTCATTAGCGCCAACCGAGAAGCAAACAAACTTCTGAGTTGATCATGAGTC
>NW_015207229.1:0-2467 GCF_001447785.1 Gekko japonicus | reverse complement strand
TAAAGGGGTAAGATACCACCTAGCAATCAATTTGTAGTTCAATTGTTGGATATTTATAGCTTTCGAGGTATATGCATGAGATTTCCAGACCTCTTCCCAAAATGTTTCTGGCAATTCTTTACCTAGGTCTCTTTCCCAAGCTTTAACATAAGTTGGCAATTTTGCGGGGCCTGGATCTATTAGAATTTTGTATATCTTTGAAATTATACCCTTCCCTGTGGTATTTGGGGTAAGCAAATTTTTTTCAAAGGCAGTGTACGGTCTGTGACAGGCTTTTTGGATTTCTGATGTGGTAAAAAGATGCGAGGTCTGGAGGTATTCGAACCATGGAAGTGTTGTGTTCGCTAATGTGTCTAGTTGTAGTTTTTCTTTCAATTGTTTTTTATGCACCAAATCGTGAAGAGTAGTTAAACGAGCTGCCTTCCATAACTGGTAAGTGTTTGTGCCTTGAGCTGGGGGGAACCATTTCTGTCCTATAAAAGTGGAAGCCAATTTAGGCATCAGTGTTAATCTTTTAATATTCCATTCTTTAAACAATGCATGAGTCAATATATGATCTGGGATACGTTTCGACCTTTCTGATTTTTGTTGCCATAACACCGTAGCGTAGTCTTTAAATTCTAAGTAAGATTCTTCTAAGTGGACCCATTCTGGTTTAGATTCCGAGGTAAGTATCCTAACTATATTTGTAAGTATTGCTGCCTCGTAGTATTTTTTAAGGTCTGGTATCGCTATCCCTCCCAGTCTAGATGGACGTTGTAAGGTAGTATATGAAATTCGTGGTTTCCGGAAATTCCATATAAATTTTTTCCAATTATTTTGCCATGAGTGAAAATATGACAAGTGGATTGGTAGTGGGAGTGCTCTAAAAAGGTATAAAAATTTTGGAAAAATAGTTGATTTAATCGTTAAAATGCGTTCCAACCACGTTAAATTGTCCCCGCGCCATTGCTCAAACAGTTGGTTAGTTTTGTCAATCAAAGCAAGATAATTGATTTTAAATAGGTTCTGTAAATTTAGAGGGATCCGAATTCCCAGGTAGGTCCAGGAAGTTGAGACCCATGTATATGAATAGTTATGTAGAATATAGTTTTTTGTCTCTTTGTTAAGGTTTATTGGATAAAAAATTGTCTTGGATTGGTTTACATGCAATCCTGAAATAGACGCAAATTCTATAAGTTTTGATTCTATCTGGGGGAGTGTAGTGTGCGGCTTTGAAACATATAAAACAAAATCGTCTGCAAAGAGGCTAATTTTGTATTCTAAGTTGTTAATGTGTATCCCAGTTATTTGCTTATCTTGACGAATATAATTAGCTTTTGTATTCTAAGTTGTTAATGTGTATCCCGGTTATTTGCTTATCTTGACGAATGTAATTAGCAAGGGGTTCTATAGTTAGGGCGAAGAGTAGTGGTGAAAGGGGGCAACCCTGACGGGTACCTCGTGATAACCGAAAATCTTGGGAGTTGATGTTGTTGATGGTTATTTGGGCTATGGGGTTGGCATAAAGGGCGTGAATAGTTTTTTTGAAAATGGGGCCAAATCCCATATGGTGTAGTACTGATTTTAAGTATATTGGTTCTACTTTGTCAAATGCCTTCTCTATGTCTAGTGAGAGAAGGCAAGAATTTGAGGTATATTTGTTGCAATATTGTATAATTCCTAGTGTTTTCCGGATATTGTCGGTGATATCCCGATTGGGTATAAAACCGGTTTGGTTAATATGTATATAGTTTCCAATGAACCCATTAAGCCTATTTGTTAAAATGGTTGTAAATAATTTATAGTCGGAATTTAAAAGGGAAATGGGGCGATAAGATTGTGGAAGTAAGTTGTCACGTCCTTTCTTTGGGAGTACAATAATCTTGGCTTGTGTCCATGTAGGTGGAAGTTCACCTGATGTCAAGACATTGTTACAGGTCCTCTGGAAGTGTGGAGTAAGTAAATTTGCAAATTTCTTATAGAACTCGGCTGTGAAGCCGTCCCTACCGGGAGCTTTGTTAGTTTTCAGGTGTCTAGTAGCCTTAATAACTTCATCATTTGTAATTGGGCTTTCCATGATTTCTCTATGTGTTAATGATATTTTTCGTATTAGGTTGTTATTATATAAATAGTTGTGTATATTGACTTCTTGAGGCTGTTCCGATGTATATAGAGTCTGATAAAAAATTTTAAATGTTTCTAATATTTCTTTTGGTTTGGTTTGAACTCGTCCTAAGTCATCTTTAATTGTATAGATACTCCTTGAGGCCTGTTGTTTTTTCAGTTTCCAGGCCAATAGTTTAAGAGTTTTTGGGTGGCGGAACCAATATTTTTGTTTTGTATATAATAATTGGTTATGGATTCGATTAGTTTCTAAAGCATCTAGTTTTTTCCTTTGTAATAGTAGTCGTTTATAGATTCGTTTTGATCCAGTTTTTTTATGTTCTTCTTCTAGGTGTTTGATTTCTGTTTGTAATTCTAATTG
>NW_015207228.1:0-2512 GCF_001447785.1 Gekko japonicus | reverse complement strand
GGCTTTTTCTACAAAAAAAGCTCTGAGGATATGCATATCCTCTCTATCTTTCTCAATGTTGCAGCATTGGAGTGGGGAATGTGCAGGTTTCAGTCATTTTTAAAAAGGAAGGGAAAATGCAGTGAAAGGCTTAGGGCATTGCTGCAAACAAATATATAGATTTGTCTAACAAATATATAGATTTGTCTAACAACATGGAACGCCATAAACTGCAAACATGTGATAATATCACAGTCACATGACAGGAAGACCGGGAACCAGAGTTGTGAGTGGACAATAGGCACCTGACAAAGAAAGCTGGGGATAGGAGGCGAAAGCTGAGCATAGGGAGATGCACTATAGTAAGGAACATGCCAAGGATGAAAAACACGAAGCCATTAACTGTACCACTGAAGGACATTACCTCACCATCTTGCTGCTTTTCTCCGTATGCAAAGTAGGAGAGATGGCACCGTTTGTCTTTGCGTCTGCACCTGAGCACCAAGACTTCGAAAAGCAGCAAAAAATGTACCCCCACATGTCACCCCAAGCCACAGAGATCAATTCATCAGCAAATGAGTCCAGTGAGACAAAAACAATGCAAACTGTTCAAGTCCCACACCCATCACCCCACATGCTACTGCTATTTACTAAATCAGACCACTTGTTTCTTTAGGTCAATACTGTCTGCTCTGTCTGCTCTGAATGGTAGCAGCTCTCCTGTGTCTTATATAGAAGCCCTCCCATCATCAGCTATCTGATGCTACTCACTGGAGGGGCCAGGACTTGAAACTGGTCTGGGAACTTCTGCATTCCCAGTAGAAGCTCCACCACTGAGCCACAGCCCCTTCGTCAACTGTACCAACAGTCAAAATGTCTGTCTCTTCCAGCATTCTAGTGAAGAGAGGTCTCTGCTGTGTCCTGATGAGGCTGAGAATGCAGGGCAATTAATTCCTAGCTGCTCAATACAAAGTAGCAAGATATGATCCAGTATGCCCCATGCTTAACACCTTCCCTGCCTCCCAGGACCAAAATTAGGATTGGAGCCAAACGTTCAATGCAGTCCCAAAATATTTCTCACAGCCCCAGAGGAAATTCAAATGGCATCCTTTTTGTGACCTGACTGAAACACTCTTTACCAAAAACAGCACACTGTGCTTTTAAGTATCCTTGTGACAGTCAAGACCAATCAGGTTAGGGCTGATTACTGTGAAGGCGGAGCATATATGCCAGCAGGTTAGGTATAAAGGGCTGTTAGTGTCAGACCTTCCATTGTCTTCTGTCTTGTTTTCTTTCTCATTGCAGCTACCAGTCTCATCACAATGTTCTGGTCTCCCATGCTCAGTCTTTTCATCATGTGGTGCACAGGTGAGATTAGATGAAATACACATTGCAGCACTGTTAATTGGGATGCAGCTCAGGTGCAGCACACCTTTGACCATTTCTGCCATGTTCTCTTTTCCAGGTTCAGATTCTCAGCCTGTGCTGACTCAGCCATCCTTAGCATCCGTTTCTCCCGGGGACCCAAAAAAGCTCTCCTGCGTCATGGGCAGTGGGTTCAGCATCAGTGGCTACACTGTGTACTGGTACCAGCAGAAGCCTGGGAATCCCCCCAGATACCTCTTGTATTATTATTCTGATTCCAGCAAGCACCAGGGCTCCGGGGTCCCCTCTCGTTTCTCTGCGTCCAAAGACACATCCAGCAATACATGCTATTTAAACAATGCTGGAGCCCTGGCAGAAGATGAGGCTGATTATTACTGTGCAGTGTGGCACAGCAATGCGTGTCACAGTGATACAGTCAGATGGGGAAGCTAAACAAAAACCTCTTTTGTTCCCCAAGGGAAGCTGAATCGCTTGTCTATGTCGCACAGATGGACTCAAACATTGTTCTGCTACTTCAGAGTAACACGGCTCCCCACCTGAATCTATGTAGTACAGGGACATCATCAGACTAATGAAACCATTAGACTGCATGAGTAAGTGTGTGTTAACAATTAACATAAACTTATTCCCTTTTGCATTGCCCTTTTCCACAGTCATCCCGCATGAGATCTATATAGAAATGGCTTCCCAACCAGTGCTAGAATCCTATTCTAATGCAATCTTAGCAATATTTTATCTTTGGTCATTATTGAAGCCCATCATAGTATTAAGCTTCCAGTTCTCTTACTGCACCTTTAATTCCTCTAGTAATAAAGCGCTGAATTATTTACATATTCAAATAATACACCAAGTGAACATTTCATGTTCCTTCGTCTTGCACTCTAAAACTTGTCTTGCCTTGTTTGTGGGATGGTTGAACATTACAAATTGTACCACTGAAGGTTCAATCATGCATACCAGGATTGGCCCAGGAGATCAAGCCCGTGATTGGAACAAGAATGTGGAGTGCAAATAATAAGCAGAAAATAAAGCTTTCATAAATGTATGGGGGGGGGACAGGTGTTTCATATTCATGGTCACACTTACCCAGGATAATTTAATAATGCACATTATTTTCCCCTTAAAACCATCTAATCTTACATTTGTA
>NW_015207227.1:0-2591 GCF_001447785.1 Gekko japonicus | reverse complement strand
TCTTTACCGGAATCAGATTTCTGGGAATGCCTATTCTTTATCCGCATAACCGCTTATTTCAACTTATTTCTTATCACAGTTCAGGTAAGCGGCACGTTTATTGTTATCTAGCACGATCAAATCGGGTTTCGCATTGCTTCTTTTCACTCACTGTTGTTGCCCATCTTCAAGAGGTCGGTTGGTGAAGGATTTAAGCCGGTGTTCCGCCTCGAACGGCTGCTGGAGAGTTGCTCGGCATTTGCCTTCTTCGTGGGAGGAGATCAAAGCCTGATTCAGCTTCTTCTGAAGCTAAATCACGCCAATCTCACACTCCCTCTTAGGCGCTGCTGCCTGCTTGTCCCCCCCCCTCGCTGGGGAGCGATGCGTTGGGCTAAAAACTGCCCAAACTGTCAAAAGCGGCCGTCGCCCACTTCGCACGATCGCGAAAGTGTGTCAGTCCTCCATCTTAGCTCGACCGGAAGCTTCTCTTCTGTTGGCTTCAAGTGGAGGCAGAGCCTCACCGTAGTTTGCAAGATTAATTCCACCCCCCTCGCCGCGCGCAGGTGCAGCTTGTTGTCATTCAAGCTGCTCGAAGCAGAGGTTCCTTTTTCCCCACCAGCGCTGGTCTCCTGCTGTTGTGCAGAACACTCCGGCAAAGTCTAAATGCACCAAAAAGCATTGCAAAAGCGTTCAGACTGCAGTTGTGGGTGCTTTTTTGGGATTAAGCCTGGGTTCAGAAAGTCGGCACTGACGGGAAAAACAATAGAGATTGATATGCAATGGCCGATTCACTGTTCGGGATCACTTTCTCGTCGGAGCTGTGGGTCGCAATTTATTTATTTTTTGCATGCCATGAAAAGGCAGGGGATGGAGTGAGTGGTGCGCACTGCAGAACATCGGCGGTGGGCCCATGCAAGGCCTGTGAGAAGAGGCTGCTGGGCCATGTGGCTCCAATCTGAATTCTCTCTCCTCTTCCCCCAGCCTGGGTGTGCGCGGGTCGTGGCAAGCCCAGGTGTAAAGTAATTGCCAGGCCGGTGGGCACATTGCTTAGCCACGTGGAGGGGCTGCTCGCCAATGGCAGCCCTCTTTTAGGCATGCTTCCTTAATGGGTCTGGAGAGTACCGGACAGTGGCCGCTTAACCTTGGCCGGCTAGAATTTGCCCTTCAGTAAGCATTTTGCCTACCTCTTAGACCCTTAAGTTCGTCTCTAGTGAGGTTTCTCATTTGGAAATGAGAGCGAGCAAGGCCTTGCGCTGCATTACTTGGATCCCCCCCCCTCTTTTCTTGTTGCCCTGACTTGCAGTAGAAATGGAGTGAGGTGCTTTTCTTCATCCCAGGCCTTTGCACAGTTGGGAAATGATGCATGTATAAGGCAGGAAGTTCCCAAATCTTGTTTGGAAACCATGTCCAGTTCAAGGGAGGAGGGTGATGAGAAAAAGGCAGACATCAAGACATGTTGCTGAAATCATACATCTATCAGCCTATTTTGTAAAATTAAAATAAGCGCATTCAGAGGTAGATTTTAATGTCAGGCAGATAATATCTGATGGATTTTGGTCAGGGTTGTAATGGGAGGGGTAGTATTTGGCTTTCCCACCATTTTTTGTTGTCTTGCTCTCTGTGTCAGGACCATAGAGCCTGTATTACAAAACTTCTTGCTGGTGCAAGAAAGCACAAAAGAGCCCTCAATGATGATATGATATGATAATGGCAGAACTATATAGTGTATTCTGATAAGTGTTCTGAATATGTTAAAAATATCAAGTCTGTAATGTGGGTACCTTAACACTTGCTGGTCAGAAGTTTGGAAGCCCAGACCTAGTTTATACATACAGTAGAACATCCAAGGAGCATTGAATGGCCTGCACCATTGCAAGAGGGTTTTGTGTGGTCGCCCCTCCACTTGCTGAGCTGATGCTCCATTTGCAGGGAGCTGTTTAAGGATGTTCCAAAAATCGAATGATCTGCCTGCAGTCTGATGTGGTGCAGACTCAGTCCATTCTTCTCCCTCATTCCCACATCTTTACCTTGTGTGTGTAAAACAGACCTACCTTTGCTTAGTATTAAGAGCAATACTACCTGCAGGTTTCTCCTGTCAGAGAGTTGAGGACTTGGGGGCAGAGTGAGAGGTAAAATCAAAAGGAAGTTAACATTGCACAGGGCCAGGGATTTCCTCTAGCCGGGAGTGTGTGTGTATGTGTATGTGCAGAGTAGCTTCTGTGGTTATGAGCGTGATATTTGTCCAGTCTACTTTGCTTAAGTTGCTTAGACTCTAGCCTGGTGTTCAGAGTAAATGGATGGCAGAAGGAATACGGACATTTCTAAATGTCACAGATGCAGCTGGCACTTGAGTCTGGGAGTCAGCTGCACAGAGCAGACCGGAGCAGGGATCAGAGGAGACGTGCTTCTTGCATTCAGCATCTAGCAAACCTCTTGCATTCAGATTCCTACTGGGCTTGCTCCCAAGAGAGTATTCTGAGTGTTGCAGCAGCTCCAAGAGATGCAAAAAGCCATCCAGGATTTCTGCAGGCAGGATAAAGACTTCGTAGGTTTAAAAATCCCTCAGACTCTTATTTTCCCTGCGATGATCTTAAAAATAGCTTTGCTTTGGG
>NW_015207226.1:0-2411 GCF_001447785.1 Gekko japonicus | reverse complement strand
CACCCTTCAAAGCCTGTTGACTTCAGTGGTGTGGACCTAAAAGGGTGTTCACTCTGCTTAGGATTGCACTGAGAGCCTCCCAGTGACTGCAGAGACTGGATGGCTGAATCTCAAGGAGTTAACCGTACTGTGAAGTCTAGTCTTTCCTGTTGCATCGTCCCTTGAAGCTGCCTGTTCTTGGAACCCCAAAGTATTGCCCGATGAGCTCCTCTCATTGAGTTATGCTCCCCTTTAGCCATATCCCCAGTCTGCAGCAGAAACTTAAGTGCTATGCAATTTAATGCAAACTCCTTTTCACCCAGCCTCATTCTCTGGAGCCTTAGAGGCCCGTTTGCTGCAGGTCGTCAACTACTGGAATTCCTCTTTTTTAAAATGTGTACAGCTAGCATTGCTCTTCAGATCTAGAGATCAACTCAGTGAAACAAATCAGGTCCTGAACCTGCCTTAAGCAAACAGCCGAAAGGCAAATACTACCCGGGCCAGCCGGGCAGAGGCACCTGTAGCTGTTTATGCTAGCAGGGAGGAGGCAAAGGTTTGTCACTGTTAGCCCTCCACTCTCTGTGCAGACTGCGTCTGCTTGCTTTGGCACAAGAGGAAAGAGGTTGGGAAACAGAGACGGGGGATGCCCATAATCTGGACAAGGTGAACAAAGGAATCTGAGTTCCACTGATCCTCCAGAAGGAGTAGAATCTGGTGCAGCAGGGTGGCTAAGAGAGTGATCTGTGATGTGGGAGGGCACCGGTTTTGAACCTTCCCTCTGCTGCGAACTCACTACTAGACCGCCTCAGCTAAGCTGCACACTCAGCCCCTGCCAGCATTGCAGAGTTGATAGCGGTGGCCTGTCTTGCAGGTTTATTTGTTTGCTTATTAATTTCATTTATGGTCTGCTTTTCTCACAGATTCAAGATAGATTTCAGCTAAAAACCATGTAGTAATGCCCTGACCTGGATAGCCCGGGCACGCCCAATCTTGTCAGATCTCGGAAGCTAAGTGGGGCTGACCCTGGCAAGTATTTGGATGGGAGACCTTCAGAGAATACCAGGGCCGGGAGGCAGAGGCAGGCTATCAAGCCACTTCTCTGAATGTTCTCCGTGCCCCAGTAGGAGTCGCTGGAGGTCGCCATGACTTCCAGGCATGGGCACCCACACACAAATGCAAAAAACAAACAATGTAGTAATAACAGTAGCTGAGGCTGGCCCATCCCCATCAGATCTTGGAAGCTAAGTAGAGTTGCCACAGGTCAGTATTTGGAAAGGAGACTACCAAGGAATATCGGGGTCATGAGACAGAGGCAGCCAATGGCAAACCACCTCTGAAAGCCTCTTGCCTTGGAAACTCCGTGGGGTCGCCATACGTCTCCTGTGACTTGATGGCAGAAAAAAAAAGAAAGATCAGTAAAATAGACAAAGCTGCATTAATCCAGACGGTAAAGAAGCATTACAAAATTAGAGAATATGGTAGTGCAATATTATATTATTTACAAACTGGGTTAAAACTGAGATACAAAATTAGAGGACAGTTAAAAAACAACATGATATACACCATGAAGACTCCACAGATATAACCACATTTTATTCACCTTATACAGATACCCAAACAGTTCTGCTACTTTTAAAGCGGCTGAAGTCTAAAGAATAATTTGGTAGCCTGGCTCACGACCTGTCAGTGGGAATAGTTTCAGGGCCGTGTTGATCTGCAGTTGAAGAGCTGGATTCGAGTCCAGCAGTACTTTAGACACCCACACGATTTTTTCGGGGTGTGAGCTTTCGAGAGTCAAAGCGCTCCCTTTGTCAGATCTTGACTCGAATCTTGCTGTCAATGGGGAAACTGACTCGTAGGACAAATTGAAGGGGGTATTTTCTATGGGGAAGGGCTTTCTCTTTCACTGCTAAAAAGTAGTGTGTGTGAAGTGCTTTGAACGCATAAGGTAAAGGTTCCCTTGCTCGAAAGCCAGTCGAATCCGACTCTACGGTTGCATCAATCCAGCTTTGTGCTCAGAAAAATGAGAGCAGGTGTAGAAACTGATTCATGTGCTGGGTATCTGCTCAGCAATTTATTATCTTACTGTGCCTCCAAGGTAGGAGCTCAGGACAGCATGCGTACTTCTGTTGTCATTTATCCTCCCAAATATCCCTGTGAGTAGGTTAGGGGAAGATAGAATGACTGGCCGTAGGTCACCTGCAAGTTCCATGGCCGGGGGCAGGGTTGAAACTAGACTTCCCAGGCAGATGCTAAAACTACTGCACCACATTGGGTAGTCCTGTATTCAAATCTCACCCATACCAGAGTTCCCGGTAGGTGAGTCATTCTTCCTGAGCCTCAGCCCCTCACACCCTCCCACTACAATATGAGGATAACTTGGATTTACATGGCAGGGTTGTTGTAAGGATTACAACCAGATAATGCATGTG
>NW_015207225.1:0-2856 GCF_001447785.1 Gekko japonicus | reverse complement strand
CAATTTGCCAACTCAGTGTGCATTCACACAGTCAAAGTTACATGTTGCTGATAGGATTCCTTCACAGAAGGAAACCATTAGAAGTTCAGTTGGTTTCCATTCCAATTACACTTGATTTCATCACCACACATTAAGTGCCCAATTAAGCTACCCAGTTTCAAGTAGCTGTTCCCATTGGCTGCACTCCTGCACCAAAAATTCTCAGCCACTTCAACATTTTCAGTGAAGTGCTGGATCTTATTAGTTTGGCACTTGCCATAGGCTAGAACCCATGGGAAGATCCAATGGGAAAGTCATACATGGTCTTCACACCCTTCTGACATAGGAATTTGTGTTGTGTTGTTACCCCACCATCCTCCCCAAGGCCACTTGGGATAGACCAGTTGCTTCAGGTCCCAAGCGGGAATTTTTTTGGTTCCCTTGGCTTGTTTCTTCTTGTCAGGGGAAGGGAGGAATAATGAGGCCTCATCTCTGGACAGATTAGGCCATTATTATTATTGCAGTTATAGGGAGGCTTCTTCATGATCAGGAGAGGCAATTGACAAGCACCTTGAGCCATAGGCATGATTGGAGGTTCATACAAAGTCCATCATTCATCCCTTCTCATAACATTGGCGGACTTTCAGAGGAAAACAGTCTCCTTGAAACTTAATCACATAGCCCAATCAAAATGCATGGGGAAAAATTTCAGCATATTTTTGGCTAATAGGATGGTGACTGGAATAAGTAGTCTTTGCAGTAATGGGGAAAGGCATTCAAGGATAGGAAATAACCCCTTCCTTGCAAATCTTCATATGTGGAGCACCATAATAGTGGAGTACCATAATAGGCACAATTATACACACAGCTACTCATCATCATAGAAAAAAGGAATTGGCAGTGGAGTGGAGAGTGGACAGGAATTGACAGGTCTGGCAACCCAAAGGCCTCCATGTAGAAAGGAGAAAATATGATGTATTAACAAGGGGCATATTTTTTTCTTGGTTTATCAAAGGTAGCCTTTAACTCTCATTCTAGATCGGTGCCAAAGAACTACCAGCATAACTTGGCCTTGACTTTCGCTGTAAAAGAGATCAATGGGAATCCCAACATCTTACCAAATATTAGTTTGGGCTTCCACATCCTCAACAGTTACTTCAATGCAATGATGACCTCTAAAGCTTCCTTGAGTTTGCTTTCTTCACAGCACAAGTTTGTCCCCAATTTCAAGTGTGATATATGGAGCAATCTTGTTGCAGTCATTGGAGGACTGAGTTCAGAAACCTCTGCCCATATTGCCAACACAGTTGCCATTTACAAGATGCCACAGGTAGGTCATCCATAAAGGGCTCAGGAAATGATACTTCTTTGAGAAATGTCTTAATGTATCTTTAATTCTTGCTAAAAATATTAAACTTTTCCCCCAGCTCACTTATGGGTCATTTTACCCAGTGCAGGATAACAAATGGCTACTTGCTTCCATGTACCAGATGGTCCCCAATGAAGCCACTCAATATATGGGAGTTATCCAGCTATTTCATCACTTCAAATGGACATGGACTGTGTTGTTTGCAGCTGAGGATGACAGGGGGGAAAGGTTCATGCAAATCATGGTGCCAATGCTTTCTGAGAATGGCATCTGTTTTAATTTCACAGTACGATTACCACAACTGGCTTATTTTGATGATATGCTGGATGTGCTTTTAAGTCAGCTCAATAATTTGAATGTTTGTGTTCAAAGCAAAGCCAATGTATTTTTTGTATATGGAGAGAATGAATCCATGTTCAGTTTGAGAGTGTTGCTGTTTTTAGCTCCCTTTATTTCATTCCCCCCACTTTGTAAAGTGTGGATTATTACATGCCATTGGGACTTTGAATCAATCTCTGCCCAAAGGGCTTGGGATATAGAAACCTTCCATGGTGCTCTATCACTTGCAGTTCACTCCAATCAGCCACCAGGATTCCAGACATTCCTGCAGTCCATAAGCCCTTCCTGGGCAAAAGGAGATGGGTTTATCAAGAACTTCTGGGAGCAGGCATTCAGCTGTTCACTCAGAAATCCCCGTATACATGGGGGCAGCAACAGAATGTGCTCTGGAGAAGAGAAGCTGTATTCTATTCCAGCCATTTTGTTTGAAATGAGCATGACTGGCCACAGCTACAATGTCTACAATGCTGTCTATGCAGTGGCACATGCTTTGCATTCCTTCCACATATTCAGATCTAGACACAGGACAAGAGAAAACGTAAGAAGTCCAGAGTTCTATACTGTGAAACCATGGCAGGTAATTGAATCTCAATGGCACCTTCTGTTTACTGTGCATACTAGAATTATCTATTTCATTTTGAATATTTAAATATTATGAATATTTTATCTTAGTTTGAATATCTCTGTTGCAGTTCTCCCCCTTAAAATGTGTGAAGTATCTTTCCAGGCACTTGCCCAATAAAACCACAGTGTACCTAACATACACAAACAATAAAGAGCAATGAAACGGCACTAAAGTCAACATGCAGATGGAACCAATGAACTAGAGAAATCCATCAGAGTACACAAGCTGTTAAAAGTAGCAGAAGAATTCAATAGTAAGATAAAGTACCTTAATTAGGACACCATTATTTGATCTGAAGAATACTTTTACACATTGCAGCAAAACAAACAAGAATAAATAAATAGAAGTAGAACATCAATAAAATCTTTGCCCTCAGACATTGGGAGATTCAAATTATCTATGTCCTCAGTGATTTTAAATATGCTGCCAAGCACAGTTCTCTTGGACATTGGACAACAAGAGTCTCATACCACAGTAGGAGAACAATACCATTATCTGGACCATCACCCCTTCAGTTCATCAGTGAGGGCACACAGATTGTGTT
>NW_015207224.1:0-2834 GCF_001447785.1 Gekko japonicus | reverse complement strand
GCAAATCTATCCATGATACAGAAGCTGTGCATAACGGTACCCCCATGGCCTCTTTGTTGTTGTTGTTCAGTCGCAAAGTCGAGTCCGACGCTTCGCAACCCCATGGACCACATCACGCCAGGCCCTCCTGTCTTCCGTTGTCCTCCGGAGTTTGCTCAATTTCATGTCTGTTGCATCAGTGACACTGTCTAACCATCTCATTCTTTGCTGTCCTCTTCTTTTACTTTCAATCTCTCCCAGCCTCAGGGTCTCCTCCAGTGAGTGCTCCCTTCTCCTTTGGAGGCCAAAGTATTTGAGCTTCAGGATCTGGCCTTCCGGGGAACAGTCAAGGTTGATTTCCGTTAGGACTGACTGATTTGATCTCCCTGCAGTCCAAGGGACTCTTCCTCATGACCAAATTCGCACCTTTTTTGGGGGGGGGGGATAGATGGAAGAGGAGGTCAACTCTTCCCTAGCCCACCAGTTTGAAACACACACGAGTTTTTACTCTTTTTGGATTCAGGTTTATTTAGCAAAGACAGGTGGATGGGTCCGGGGAAAAGCTGGGGGGGGGATTTCAGAAGAAAACCAGAAGTGCTGTGGAAATTTGCTGGGTGACCCTGGGCCAGTCACACATGCTCAGCCTAACCTACCTGGCAGGGTTGTTGTGCAGATACAATGGAGGAGAGGAGACCAGCTTAAGTTGCTTTGGGTCCCCATTAGGAAGGAAGGCAGCGTATAAATGAAGCAAATACAACAGAATGAATGAATGGATGAATGAGTAACTAAATAATTAAGGATCCCCCCCCCCAGCTAAGAACAGGGTCATAGGAGAAGTGTTCCTGATGGTTCAGTCATTCAAACTGTTGGCAGAGTTTAAATATGCAAAGGAGCCGAGCACCAACTGTGTAAGGAAAACAACTCGGTTAGTTAAAGAAGAAATAAACTCTGATAGAACAGAGGAGAGGGAGATAAGCTTAACTAACTGACTAACTGCTGCGAGAGACAGGAACGAAGGGGGAGGGCTCAGCTGAAGCAGGAAGTCTCCAAAGAGCCAATCAGGAGACAGGAAGGACCTAATTTGCAATTGTGGGAAGTCCCTAACCTAGCTATGCTAAGTAGCAGTCCTTCAGCTGCCCCCTATAGGCTGTTCTGATCTTCTTCGAGAAGGTGCCCTAACAGACCTTGTATATTCCAACACAACCAAGAGCCTTCACTTGCCAGAGGAATTCCCTACAATGGCACACAGTAAATCAAAGGCGAAGCGCTCTTCCCTCTTTTTGCAAACGTTATCACCAAATTATCATGTCCTCTTGTGCATCCTGGCACATCGCGTTTGACTGCCGTGTCAGCAGTCCGTCTGTTTTTCCTCGCATCTTCTGAAATCTGCAAAACACAGCCATATTCCTTCTATTCTCCACGGCCTTATGTATCAAACCGAGGTCTCATTAGTTAGCTTCCAAATCCACTGTGGCACTGCCCTCATTTATCATTTTGTTTGTCTGGACTGTAGCTCAGGGGTATGGTGCATCTTCTGAACCTGCAGATGTGGCCGTAGAGCCAATGGAGCAGTTCTCTGGTGCCAGCTCTGAAAGTTAGTCTGATAAATGCACAGAGGAGGAACCAGATTTGGAACCAGAATTGGACCGAAGCCAGGTGAAGAACCTCTGGAAAGTCAGTCCAGAAGCAGAGAGGATTGCAGACTGGGTTTGGAGCCCAGAAGTTCTCCATCTGGAGGCAGAGACAGGCAGGAGGAGGAGGGGGAGGAGGAGATTGGATTATACCCAAAGGTGTCTTGGAGCGGGTTACGATCGCTTTCCCTTCCTCTTCCCACAACATGCACCTTGTGAGGTAGGTGGGGCTGAGAGAGCCCTGAGAAAACTGCTCTTGAGAGAACAGCTCTGAGAGAACTGTGACCAACCCAAGGTCACTCAGCTGGCTGCATGTGAAGGAGTGGGGAATCAAACCCGCGAGCTCTCTCAGCCCCACCTACCTCACAGGGTGTCTGTTGTGGGGAGGGGAAGGGAAAGGAGTTTGTAAGCTGCTCTGAGACTTCTTTTGGTAGTGAAGTGTGGGGTATAAATCCAATCTCTTCTCCTCTTCCTCCTCTCCACAAAGGGAAAAGTGGAGAAATGTAGAGCAATGCTAGACAGATACGCTTGTATGAAAATTAAGGTTTTGACATGTAGATATGTAAACCACTACTTGCTAATTATAATTTGATTGATTGATTACATTTCTACTCTGCCCTCCCAGGCAAGGCCGGCTAAGGGCAGCTTACATAAAACATGTAAAATTTTAACAATACACATAAAATAGATGAACAACAACAATGAACAATTAAGCAGTTCTAAAACCACAAATATAATAAGTGCTAGTATCAATTTCTATACACCATCAATAAAAATTAAAAAAAAGAAATAAGGTTGCCAACCTCCATGTAGTAGAAGCACAAAAATGAGCTTCACAAAACAAAGCGCCTCAGGGGGCGGGGGGCAACAACCACCACCACCAAAACTGTGGATCTAACATCAAAACAGTAAAAAATACCATCCTTTATGTAGTTTTCTTATATATCTAAGTAATCCAATTACAAATTATGTAAACAAGAAACTGTTCACTGAGTATTACAAACTGTAATAGTATAGACTTCAACAGAGGATAGTAACTCTGGAGTAGTGAGCAAACCCTGATTGGATATTTTTTCTGCAGGTGAATGCTACTCCTCCAGAACAATGACTCTGCAGTAAACTCTCTCAGAAACACAATTCCATATACACATCCACGAAACAGTCGAACAATAATGTCTGTAGCTTTTCCTGGTTCCTTTTTGAAGTGTAGTGGGTTAGACGCGT
>NW_015207223.1:0-3370 GCF_001447785.1 Gekko japonicus | reverse complement strand
AGAGAAAAGAAAGTAAAATCACTACCCCCACTGTGACCAAGCTTGCTCTTTTCCTGGGCAGTGGTGGTGGTGGTGGTTTTACTCTCTCTTTGTTGCCAGCTTGTTCTCCTCCCAGCAGCCACCTGCATGCCTGGATGCTGATACAGAGGCTGCAGAGAAGGGCAGGTGGGGCGTCAGTGGGGAGAGTGTGCCCTTTACGTCCATCTGTGGCACACAGCCTGCAGTTTATTTATTTTTATTTATTTATAGTTCGATTTATATCCTGCCCTCCCCTAAGGCTCAGGGCGGCTAACAATTGGGGCAAAAGCAATAATTAAAACAAGATAAAAACATAACAATAGTACAACGAAGTGCTGGTGCTCTGATGTTCCCAGTTCCAAGAAGGGTTTCGGTAGGGAGGTCTGCAAATTGCTTGTCCTCCAGTTCCTCCAGCAAAGGCTGTTTCAGGGTATGAACCACCTGACCTGTGTTCTCTCTAAGCTGAGTTAGTGTGAGCTACCTCACAGTTTTTTAGCCTCCGGCTCACAGATTTTGGTCTTAGCTCAGGGTGGATGGCTCCAGAGCAAATTAATTCATGCAGCAGTCAAATCTCTCGCTCACAACTTTAATGCCAGTCGCTCACAAAGTAGAATTTTTGCTCACAAGACTCCACAGCTTAGAGGGAACATTGCTTACCACTATGTTGTACTTGGTCATACAAGTCAGTATGATACTTGGCACCAGTGTTCCCTCTAAGCTGAGTTAGTGTGAGCTAGCTCAGTTTTTTAGCCTCCGGCTCACACAGTTTTGTCTTAGCTCAGAAAGGATGGCTCCAGAGCAAACTTAATTTATGTAGCAGCCAAACCGCTCGCTCACAAAGTAGAATTTTTGCTCACAAGACTCCACAGCTTAGAGGGACCATTGCACCTGACTATCACAAACCCTGCTGGGCAAGGGCCTTACCCACTCTGAACTTGGGGCGGTTGCCACATTGAGAAATGGTGCCAAGAGAGCCACAGGTGGCTCCTGAGCCACTGAATGAGTATTTCCGTGTTTGGAAATGGCACCTATCTCAGTGCATGGAAGTGTGTGCAGCATCTTGTATTAATGGCAGGATAATTTGTTGTTTTCTCTCTAGCCCCAAGGAACGCTTCACTGAACGACCGCACGATTATGGAAACAGACCTGTCTTTCCCATGGATTATCAACATACTTGACTTAAAAGCCTTCGACTTGTACAAGGTTATCGAAAGCTTTATTAAGGCAGAGCCGAACCTCACAAGAGAAATGATAAAACACCTGGAATGCTGTGAACACCGTATCATGGAATCCCTCGCTTGGCAGTCGGTGAGTTTGTGTTTTAAATCTATCAGAATGTCTTGCTTTGTTAGTGTGTCTTCATATAGGTACAGGTTGGGGAAATTGCCTGAATTATACTGTCTTGCAAATAGTGTTTTCAGTAGCATAATAAATAGAAGGTATTTGTCCCTGTTCAGTAGGTGGGAAAAGAGAGGATGGCTCTCTGGCCTGTGCACGTGACGGAATCCACTTGCTTGGAGTGGTGGTGGGATCCCCCATCTGCGGCCCCTTTCCCGTGTTGGGGAGGGGGAGGGTCCGACAAACCATCTTTCGTTCCCGCTGAATGCTCCCAGATCCTTGGATCTCAGAAAACATGTTCCAGTAACTATAATATGGAGTGGCACTGAACTAAATATTTGCTGTTCGTGCGAATGTTGCTGATGCTTGTGGGTTTCTCTTACAGCCTCTCCCTTCTGTTCGGTTGTAAAGTTGTTTTGGTTGCAGCAACGAAAGAAGTGAGGAATGGCACCCTGTTGCAGATTTTTTTATGCCTCTTGTGGTTGTTACCTGGTTACTCAAATCGCAGGCTTGTGCTTCCGCTCTCGGTTCTGTTCACTGTGCCACCACTCGTTTGTCGTCCCACGCGAAGCGTTTGCTGTCGGTCCGTAGACCGGCTGTCTGCTCTCGCCGTCTCCCTTGTGCGTGTTTCTGCTCTGCCGCAGCTCTTTCCTTGTGAGTTTCCCATCGCCCTCTGTTGCCTTGTGACTCCAGTCTCGCGAGGCAGGTTTCCTCTCTTCCCCAACTCCAGACTGTAGTCTGTTCGGTTTTGTCCCACAGAACTTGGTAAGAGCTGCCGACAGCTCGGGAGGTGGCTCTTTCGCTTACAGGCCGTTTCCGTAGTGTTGGGTCAGCCAGTGTGGCTGAACGGTGGCAGATGTTGCTGGTCAGCAGGAGGCAGGAGGAGGAGTCGGGTGGCAAAGCCTGTTCAGTGAAGAGAGCAGCTACATGGGTTAGTTCAAAGAGAAGCGAACTTTCAGATTTTGGCCAATTGATAGGCCTATCTCTAAGTTAACATAAGAACATAACATAAGCGACGCCAATGTTGGATCAGGCCAAAGGCCCATCCCGTCCAACACTCTGTGTCACACACTGGCCAGAAATACCAGGTGCCCTCAGGAGGTCCAGCAGTGGGGCCAGGACATTAGAAGCCCCTCCCACTGTTGACCCCCCCAAGCACCAAGAAGACAGAGCATCACTTGCCCCAGAGTCCCTGTCTATACCTTGTGGCTAATAGCCACCAATGGACCTCTGCTCCATATGCTTATCTAATTCCCTCTTGAAGCCCGTCCATGCTTGTAGCCGCCACCACCTCCTGTGGCAGTGAATTCCATGTGTGAATCACTCTTTGGCTGAAGAAGTACTTCCTTTTATCCGTTCTAACCCGACCGCTCAGCAATTTCATGGAGTGCCCACGAGTTCTTGTATTGTGAGAAAGGGAGAAAAGTACCTCCTTCTCTCTCTAAGTTGAATTACCTGGGTAAAGTAATTGAGCTGTGGTGGTAGGAAAATCCCAGTTCTTCCCGGATGCCTTACCTGCTCTCGACCCCATTTATTTATTAAGACATGTGTTAGCCGCCTTTCTTCCTTATGGACCTCAAGGTGGCTTATACGCGTAGATAAAACACATCAAATACAATACATTAAAAACATAAAGCTAAAATTTAAAATGACCGTTTGGGACGGCTGTTAAACTTTACCAAATGCAGTCCTGCATAAAATGATCTTTTAACTGCCCCCTGCCCAGTGTTCCCTCTAAGCTGCGTTAGTGTGAAGTAGCTCACAGTTTTTTAGCCTCCCGCTCACAGATTTCGGCCTTCGCTCAAGAAGGGATGGCTCCAGAGCAAACTTGATTTATGCAGCAGCCAAGTCGCTCGCTCACAACTTGAATGCCAGTAGCTCACAAGGTAGAATTTGTTGCTCACAAGACCCCACAGCTTAGAGGGAGCATGCCCTAAAGATCGAAAGTGAGGAAGCCAGGCACACCTCCTTAGGGAGGTTGTTCCATATCCATGGGGCTGCCACTGAAAAGGCC
>NW_015207222.1:0-6357 GCF_001447785.1 Gekko japonicus | reverse complement strand
ATTCTGAATTCGGCACTGCTTATATAAACTGGGGCCGTGTCTGCGCAATCATATCTGATAGTGAAGGGCTGCTACGTGGATACAAACATCTACACAGTAGGGCCAACGACAGCTGTAGCTTTGGGGTCTTTACACTTGGGGGGGTGGGAAGCTGAGTTTTGTTTTTAAAAATCTGTCTCCTCTAATCTTAAAAAACCTCCCCCTAAATGGTATGAGTGGTGTTTGCGCAGATGCACAGAAACCAGCCAAACACCCCCTCCCAACCCCTGGCGTTTGGACAGTGTCCTCAGTTGCTGCGGCAACCCAAAATGGCACCTGACGTTGCGGTGGTGGGCGTCAGTAGGAGGGGGAGGAGAACAGTGCTGGAGTGGTGGTGGGGGTGTGTGGGGCTGATGGGGGGGCAGTTGCCCCTCCCCTGCAAGTCCTCACAGGCTCCCCTCTGGTTCGAATATATTATTTTAATCAGGGGCAGTTAGAATCAAAGAGTTGGAAGGGACCTCCAGGGTCATCTAGTCCAACCACCTGCACAAGGTAGGGAATTCACAAATGCATAAGAACATAAGAGATGCCAATGTTGGATCAGGCCAAAGGCCCATCCAGTCCAACACTCTGTGTCACACAGTGGCCAGAAATACCAGTGCCATCAGGAGGTCCACCAGTGGGGCCAGGACATTAGAAGCCATCCCACTGTTGACCCCCCCAAGCACCAAGATGACAGAGCATCACTTGCCCCAGAGTCCCTATCTATACCTTGTGGCTAATAGCCACTGATGGACCTCTGCTCCATATGCTTATCTAATTCCCTTTTGAAGCCATCCATGCTTGTAGCCGCCACCACTTCCTGTGGCAGTGAATTCCAAGTGTTAATCACTCTTTGGGTGAAGAAGTCCTTCCTTTTATCCGTTCTAACCCGACCGCTCAGCAATTTCATGGAGTTCCCACGAGTTCTTGTATTGTGAGAAAGGGAGAAAAGTACCTCTTTCTCTACCTGCTCTTTCCCATGCATAATCTTATAAACCTCAATCATGTCACCCCTCAGTCGTCGTTTCTCCAAGCTAAAGAGCCCTAAGCGCCTTAACCGTTCCTCATAGGGAAAGTGTTCCAACCCTTTTATCATTCGAGTTGCCCTTTTCTGCACTTTTTCCAAAGCTATAATATCCTTTTTAAGGTGTGGTGACCAGAACTGCACACAGTATTCCAAATGAGGTCTCACCATTGATTTATATAGGGGCATTATGATATTGGCTGATCTGTTTTCAATACCCTTCCTAATAATCCCCAGCATAGCATTGGCCTTCTTTATTGCAGTCACACACTGTCTCGACATTTTCAGTGAGTTATCCACTACAACTCCAAGATCTCTCTCTTGATCTGTCTCTGCCAGTTCAGACCCCATCAACGTGTATTTATAGTTAGGATTTTTGGCTCCAATGTGCATCACCTTGCACTTGGCCACATTGAACCCCATTTGCCATGTTGACGCCCACTCGCCCAACTTTGACAGATCCCTTTGGAGTGCCTCACAATCCTCACTGGTTTTCACCACCCTGAACAACTTCGTATCATCCGCAAATTTAGCCACTTCACTGCTTACTCCCAACTCCAAATCATTAATGAACAAGTTAAAAAGCAGTGGACCAAGTACTGATCCCTGCGGTACCCCACTGCTTACCACCCTCCACTGAGAAAATTGCCCACCTACACTCACTCTCTGTTTTCTATGAACTAGCCAGTTTTTGATCCATAAAAGGACTTGTCCTTCTATCCCATGATTTTTGAGCTTACTTAGGAGCCTTTGATGAGGAACTTTATCAAAAGCTTTCTGGAAGTCAAGGTAAACAATATCTATTGGATCCCCCTTGTCCACATGTTTGTTCACCCCCTCAAAGAACACTAACAGGTTAGTGAGACAAGATCTTCCCTTACAGAACCCATGTTGAGTCTGCCTCAATAGGTTTTGTTCATCTATGTGCCTACTAATTCTTTCCTTAATAATGGTTTCCACCAATTTACCCGGTATCGACGTCAGACTGACAGGCCTGTAATTTCCCGGATCTCCTCTGGAACCCTTTTTAAAGATGGGAGTGACATTAGCTACCTTCCAGTCCTCAGGAATGGAGGCTGATTTTAAGGAGAGATTACATATTTTTGTCAGGAGATCCACAAGTTCACAATTGAGTTCTTTCAGAACTCTTGGATGTATGCCATCTGGGCCTGGTGATTTATCAGTTTTTAAGTTGTTTATCAGTTTTAGGACCTCCTCTCTCGTCACCTCAATCTGACTCAGGTCTTTCAACACCCCTCCCGAACTCAGCGGCTCTGGAGTGGGCAAGCACCTCTCATCTTCCACAGTGAAGACGGAGGCAAAAAATGCATTTAGCTTCTCAGCCATTTCCCTATCATCCTTCAATACTCCTTTTACCCCTTGGTCGTCCAAGGGCCCCACTGCCTCCCTGGCTGGTTTCCTGTTTCTAATGTATTTGAAGAAAGTTTTATTGTTGGTTTTTACGTTTTTTGCTATATGCTCCTCATATTCCCTTTTTGCATGCCTGACCACAGACTTGCATTTTATTTGCCATAGCCTGTGTTCTGTTTTATCAGCCTCACTGTGACTAGCTTTCCACCGCTTAAAGGAATCCTTTTTACCTTTTACAGCTTCCATTACTTTGTTTGTTAACCATGTAGGCTTTTTCTTATACCTGTTTGTGCCTTTCCTAACCTGCGGAATATATTTTATTTGAGCTTCTAGAATTGTAGTTTTAAACAGTTTCCAAGCTTCCCCAATGGTTTTGACCCTTTCTACTTTTCCCTTCAGTTTCCTCCCCACATGTCCCCTCATATCAGAAAAATTACCCCTTTTAAAGTTAAAAGTGGTTGTGTGAGTCTTTTTGGCCAATTCCCTATTTGTACAAATGTTGAACTCAACAACATTATGATCACTGTTCCCAAGCGGTGCAATCACTTTTACATCTCTCACCAGGTCTTGAGTGTTACTTAGGACCAAATCAAGGATCGCCTCTCCCCTGGTAGGTTCCATGACCATCTGCTCCATAGCACAGTCATTTAGAGTGTCTAGAAACTCAATCTCTTTCTCTCGACTAGAACACATATTGACCCAATCAATGTGTGGGTAGTTAAAATCACCTATTACGACACAGTGTTTTTGTCTAGCTGCTATCTTTAATTCATTCATCATTTTATAATCCTCCTCTATCTTTTGATCCGGTGGGCGATAACAAACTCCCAGTGTTAAGTTTCCTTTTGGCCCCCCTATTTCAACCCACAGAACTTCAAGAAGCGAATCCAATTCTCTTAGCCTCTCGATCTTTCTGGACTTTATACCCTCTCTGACATACAGAGCCACCCCACCTCCAACCCTTCCCCCCCTATCCTTCCGATATAATATATAACCGGGAATCACCGTATCCCACTGATTTTCCTCATCCCACCAAGTTTCTGAAATACCCACAATGTCTATTTTTCCCTCTGACACCAAGCACTCCAACTCCCCGATTTTACCTCGGACACTTCGAGCATTTGTATAGAAACAGCTGTAATTTCCCATACTGGTTAAGCCTGCCACCTTCCTCTTGCAATCTCGAGACCTTGTCAGGCAGTCCATGTCACTAGCCATGGTCTCAGTGGACAATTTCAATCCACCTCCCTGTAGAAAAGCAACAGGTACCCCCTCATCTCTCTGAGATGAGCCAACCCGAACCAGAGACTTTTCATCTCCTGTCGGCTTTCCCCCAATATTCAGTTTAAAAACTGCTCTGCCACCTTTTTGATTTTAAGCGCCAGCAGCCTGGTTCCTTCTCGGGACAAGTGGAGACCGTCTCGCCTGTACAGCTCCCTCTTGTTCCAAAAAGAATCCCAGTGCCTAACAAACCTGAACCCTTCCCCTCTACACCATCGTCTCATCCACGCATTGAGACTCCTGATCTGTGCCTGTCTCTCCGGCCCTGCGCGTGGAACAGGTAGCACTTCTGAGAAGGCTACCTTGGAGGTCCTGGCCTTGAGTTTCCTGCCCAGCAGCCTAAATTTCTCCTCCAGGACCTCACGACTGCATTTCCCCACATCGTTGGTGCCGACATGCACCACGACCACTGGCTCCTCCCCAGCACTATCTACCAGCCTATCTAAAACACGCGTAATGTCCGCTACCTTTGCACCAGGCAGGCAAGTCACCATACGGTCAGTACGCGGGTTCGCCACCCAGCTGTCTACCTGCCTAAGGATCGAATCACCCACTACCAAGAGCCCCCCTCCCACCCTGCCCAGGGATGGTTCCTTGGTGCAAAAGGATAACCGCTCACCAGCTGGGGAAGAGGTCCCTTCTGAGGGCACATTCCCCTTATCCTCAGCACGGTGCCCTGTTTCCCCTAGACCCTCATGCTCCCTGACAGCAGCGGGGCTGCCAGATCCAGAGTGGGACGTAGCTAACAAGTCCCCGAGAGTCTTTTCTGTGCGCCTAGCTGACTGTCTCTGCTTCTCCAGGTCAGCCACCTTGGCCTCAAGGGAGCACACACGTTCCCTGAGAACCAGGAGCTCCTTGCACCGAGCACACACCCAAGACTTCTGCCCAGTGGGCAGATAGTCATACATGTGACACTCTGTGCAAAACACTGGATAGCCCCCAACCCCCTGCTGGCATTCTGGCTTCATAATTCTTTTAAAATAAGTAAATGTAATCCCCCTTTTAAATCCCTTTGTATTTATGTGTTTTTTTCTTGTCAAAGTCAAATTACTTTATGGGGAAAACAAGGAGCCTAGGGTTTTCACTTTCTGCCTCTTCTTGGGCGTCTCACAGAGCCCCTAGTCCAAGAGTCCCTGGGCTAAGAGCCACGGGCAAAGAGCCCTTTAGCTCGCCCTTCGGCTCGTGCCAGAGGCTCGTGCCTCTGGCAAGGTGCTTCCTTAAATAGAGGCCTCCCCCAGCAGAGTGCTGGCAGCAGCTATTCAAATGCACCCAGGCACTCAATCACATGCAAAACAATGCCCCTTCCTTTTCCTCTCAATTGCAGTCAATCACAGTCAAACAATGCCCTTTCCTCTCTCAAGCAGCCAGGAATCTGCAAAAACTCCAAGCGCTTCCACACACTCCCAGACCAGTTCTCCCACCAAAATCCTCAGCTGGATCCTCTCCGCTGAAAGCAAATAAAAAACCACTCACCCCTCTGTCTCCTGCTCCTGCTCCTGCTCAGAGCTCAGCTGGGTCTCCTCTGCCTCTGGCCAGGTGTTTCCTTAAATAGAGGCCTCCCCCAGCAGAGTGCTGGCAGCAGCTATTCAAATGCACCCAGGCACTCAATCACATGCAAAACAATGCCCCTTCCTTTTCCTCTCAATTGCAGTCAATCACAGTCAAACAATGCCCTTTCCTCTCTCAAGCAGCCAGGAATCTGCAAAAACTCCAAGCGCTTCCACACACTCCCAGACCAGTTCTCCCACCAAAATCCTCAGCTGGATCCTCTCCGCTGAAAGCAAATAAAAAACCACTCACCCCTCTGTCTCCTGCTCCTGCTCCTGCTCAGAGCTCAGCTGGGTCTCCTCTGCCTCTGGCCAGGTGTTTCCTTAAATAGAGGCCTCCCCCAGCAGAGTGCTGGCAGCAGCTATTCAAATGCACCCAGGCACTCAATCACATGCAAAACAATGCCCCTTCCTTTTCCTCTCAATTGCAGTCAATCACAGTCAAACAATGCCCTTTCCTCTCTCAAGCAGCCAGGAATCTGCAAAAACTCCAAGCGCTTCCACACACTCCCAGACCAGTTCTCCCACCAAAATCCTCAGCTGGATCCTCTCCGCTGAAAGCAAATAAAAAACCACTCACCCCTCTGTCTCCTGCTCCTGCTCCTGCTCAGAGCTCAGCTGGGTCTCCTCTGCCTCTGGCCAGGTGTTTCCTTAAATAGAGGCCTCCCCCAGCAGAGTGCTGGCAGCAGCTATTCAAATGCACCCAGGCACTCAATCACATGCAAAACAATGCCCCTTCCTTTTCCTCTCAATTGCAGTCAATCACAGTCAAACAATGCCCTTTCCTCTCTCAAGCAGCCAGGAATCTGCAAAAACTCCAAGCGCTTCCACACACTCCCAGACCAGTTCTCCCACCAAAATCCTCAGCTGGATCCTCTCCTCGCAGATTAGAGTCAGTGCTTCTAACCACTACACCAGACTGACTCACCCATTGAGTTCTGTCTTATAGAACGGAGGGAGTAAGTAATTTTAAAACCTCTGGTGGAAGCAGAGGCTCGAAGGCGGTGGGACCCGTGGGCTTTGTTGTGGCTCCAGAAAGTGATGCGCCCCCCCCTGCTGTGACCTTCGCTTGCCCTCGCCGCACTGACACCTGTTGTGTGGCGATACCAGCCC
>NW_015207221.1:0-2710 GCF_001447785.1 Gekko japonicus | reverse complement strand
CCCCAGGCTCTCAGGCAGAGCATGATCCCCCCCCCCAATCTGTGTCCTGAGATCCTTCAACTGCCAAGGATTGAACCTAGGAACGTCTGCACACAAAACACCTGTTCGGTCACTGAGCCACAGCCCATCCCTCCCTATAAGATGCTTAGCAGATAACTGTATGTGCAATTCTGCCATGTGCGAGCCATGCAGAAAATGCTCAAACACCAGACAGCTTGGCTTACAACCTGTTCTCAGGCTGCAGAGACCTGATTTCTTTGACAATGGGTTCAATCCATCAGCCTGTTCATGGTTATACAGCATCACGTGTATAGTAGTATGAAGGCATTGTTTCTACAGGAGGGATTTACAGAGATGTGTGTCTCCATGGAACACCACATGAACAGTGAGAGAGGACAAAGTGAGAGAGAGAGGAGGGGTCAGAGGGCAGCTCCCAGGTTAAGACAAAGAAAGGCATCTCATTCAAGGAGACAACACCTATGCACACGTAGAGTGATGAAGTGCCCCCCCCCCGCCATGTTCAGGCATGTTGAGTCACTCACTCCAACGATCAGCTCACATCTGATTGCCACCTTCAGACATGGTAGGTTCAATACTCAAATGTATTTGTGCCAAAATTCTCAGTCTCCCTAAGCACCTTTAATCCACATGGAGGCCTTGCTTTCACTGATCGAGCAGCTGAGAAACAATATTATGTTTCTTCATACTTCTGAAGCCTTCTTCCATCCTTCCTCCAACTGAAGTGGCTCTTCCTTCATCAGAAAAGCTACTGACTCTCTTATTTCCTTTCAGATTCTCAGAACACACAAGCAATGGTAAATCACAAGAGGTAAAGTTGTGGGAATTCAAAGTGTGGCTAAATGGAGATATATACATATATATATCTTGAAATTTTGGAACATAGAGCAATCCAGTATAAGTTAAAAAGTTTAACTTTCTGATTACATAAGTTCCTAAGTGAACAACTATGACTTTTGAATGCACTATTAAAAATAAATATAATGAAAGCCTACTTTCACATCATGATGAAAATGTGTGTGCAGTAGTTGTAGGAATGGAATAAGAAATTTCAACTTCTTGTTAAAGTAGAAAGTTCAGATAGAAAAACTTGAGCTAAACACCATACCAAAATCACAGGAAAATGTTTACTGTGAGCCCAATGCAGACTGCAATATTAGTCCAGAGGACAATAAAACAATGAGGGTGGCAGGAAGGAGCATCTTGGACCACCTGGTGATTTGCCCCATTTTTAGAGGCCTTCCAAATGTTGGCAGGCTCAGGATCAAATCTGTTGAGTGCTTTATTGTGGCAGATGATAATAATTCTGCTGGGTACTTTATCAGTCCTGACATTCCCTGGAAGATGGCCAATGGGAAAAGCATTTATCTACCATGTGCATCTGTTTAAAAGCTGGAACAAAACTTCATCTTTATTAAACAAGCCACTCACTCATGGCCTTGATTTTTTTCCCCCTTGCCTTGCAAGTACATTTGAATTTTTTTAGAGCATTTCTATGGGATGCCTTTTCATGTCAGCAGAAGCCTAGTAGGACATATGTACTGGGTTGTCAGAGTACATAAAGTATGTTACTATTGGAAAACAGACAGGCCAATCATATGTGTGCTCATGACACAAAGTAGATGTGATGGCTGGAGATCTACAATGGATCTACCATGGGGGCTTAAAAGGTGTGGAAAAGATACAATTTGGATCAAGGCTAGAGCATTAAGGGAGAGTGCTTCACAGTGCAATCCTAAAAAACATAATTTTGGGAGGGTAGTTATGGTGGTCTGCGGTAGAAGAGCTAGATTCAAATCCAGTAACACCTCAGGGACCAACAAGCTTTCTAGAGTCAAAGCTCCTTAGGTGCTATTGGATTTGAATCTAGCAATGCTAAGAAGAGTTACACCTTCCTAAGTCATCTGAAGTCAGTGGACTTAAAAGGGTTTAGAAGGGTATAACTCTGATTAAGACTGAACAGTTTATTTATTTCATTTATAACCCACCTTCCTCCCCAGTGGTGACCCAAAGTGGCTTATATCACTCTCCCCTCCTCCATTTATCCTCACAACAACATTGTGAGGTAGGTTGAGTATGTGTGATTCACATAACATGCCTCCATGACAGAGTGTGGATTTGAACTTTGGTCTCCCAGAACCTTATCCAGCAGTCTTAACTGCTGCATTACCCTGGCTGTTCTTCCCCATGCCACTTTGGCAATGCAAATTCCCACTCCCCAAAAGCTGCTGTTTACCCCATGAGAGAAAGTATACAGGTACCACTGTGGTAGCTGCATGTCCCCCCTACCATAGATCAAAAGCCCGTCCCAGACAAGGCAACAAACATAGGAAAAGTGATATGTGGGAAAGAGCTAATTCACCTTCCCCAGCAGTCTGTACTCCACACACCTATACACACCATGACTTCTGTTAAACCAGGGGGGAAGGCAGCAGATCCTTTCATGGATCTCCTGCTATGTTGTCTAGTTCAGTCAGTACACAGAAGTAATCAACCTGTGTTAAATTGGACTTATTGTCAAACACACAGAAACAGGATTACCATCTAAGAGAACAATTCTAAGCAGGACTCCTCAAAACTCAAGTTTACCCAGTGGGACTTACTACCAGGAAGGTGTTCATCGGGCTGTAAGACTATTAAAAATACTGCTTTACAGCCAGTGACTCAGGCTGTGGTCAGATGTGCAGTTTGA
>NW_015207220.1:0-2709 GCF_001447785.1 Gekko japonicus | reverse complement strand
TTGGTCTATTCTGGTGATAAACTATATGTACCTGCTGCTCTCCGCAGGGAAGTGATGGACTCTGCTCATGGATCCAAGCTGGCAGGCCACTGGAGTTTTGTTAAGTCTCTGCAACTCATACGTAGACAGTTTTGGTGGCCCCACATGCGCAGAGATTTCTTGGACTTTGTGCGCACTTGTCAAACCTGTGCATTGACAAAGCCGAGGGGGGGGAAACCTCCTGGTCTTTTGCATCCACTGCCTACCCCTTCCAGACTATGGGAAGTTCTATCTATGGACTTTATCACTGACCTCCCTGTGAGCAAGGGGAACACTGTTATTTGGGTGGTGGTTGATCTGTTTTCTAAACAAGCTCATTTTGTTCCTTTCCCTTCTTTGCCAACAGCGCAGAAGTTGGCTAGGGCATTCATGTCTCATGTGGTGAAAATCCATCAATTGCCTGCTAAGCTGATTTCTGACCGGGGGTCCCAATTCGTTTCTAAGTTTTGGCGGGAACTCCTCACTATTTTGGGGGTGGAGCAGGGCCTCAGCAGCTCGTACCATCCGGAAACCGACGGCCAGACGGAAAGGGTTAATCAAACACTGGAACAATACCTTCGTTGTTTTACTAATTACCAGCAAACCGATTGGTGTGACTTGTTGCCCCTTGCTGAATATTGTTACAACAACACTGTGCATAGCTCTATTGGCATGTCTCCTTACAAAGCTGCCTCAGGGTATGACAGCCCCCCCCTTCCTTTCTTGGACGGGGTTGCTCAACATCCTGTGGGTGATGCCTCTGCATGGTGTTCTTCTCTACAAGAAGCATGGCCTCTGTTATGCCAGACTCTGAATGCTGCTAAGGCAGCTTACAAGGCCCAGGCAGATAAGGGTAGGGTGGTGGGATTTGATCTGAACCCTGGGGACCTCGTCTATGTTTCTACTAAAAATATCAGAATGCTTCGTCCGAGTAGAAAACTGGGTTGGAAATTTATCGGGCCTTTCAAAGTGCGTAAGGTTATAAATGATGTTGCGGTTGATCTTGTATTGCCTAAGAATTTACGTGCTCTGCATTCTGTTTTTCACATGAGTTTGTTGAAAAAGGATCCTGGTTCCTCTCCGTGGAGGCCAACTGTTTCTCCTCCTCCGCCGATCATTCTGGAGGGGGATGAGCATTTTGAGATCGCTGACGTCCTTGACTCTAAGCTGAAACGTGGTAAACTCTGGTACCTGATTGAATGGGTGGATTTCGGTCCCCAGCACCGCGAATGGGTGGAAGAAGGGGATATTCGGGCACCTTACCTGCTTCGTAGTTTCCACAGAAGGTTCCCGGACAAACCGGGAGGTCTCCCGCCCAGCCCGGGAGAGGTGGTTTAATGTGTATTTTTGAGGGGGCAGTATGTCAGCAAGCTGCCATGGTGTTCTGTGTGACCTATGCTTGTACATATCTTTTCCCTGTTTCTGCCGGCTACCCATTATGTTATTCTGCTGTAATGCCTAAGTAAAACAACTGGAGGATGTGAGGGGGAGAGTATGCTTCACTGCTAGATTGAGCCTGAGAACTGCACCTGTGTTATGTCTGGAGTTGCCTGGTTCTCAGGACCTGGGCGCGCGACCGTTTCTTTAGCCCGCCAGCGGGAATGTTACCCATTGGTTGTGTATCTGATTGAATTCCTTTATTATGTTTGCCCTAACTGCTGGTACCCAGTTCTAACAAAGAACGTGTTTGAGTGTCTTTCCAACGCTTTGAAATAAACCTTACTTTCTATGAAACGTGGATTTATTCTTGATGCTTGGGGATCCAACACCTGATGGGAATGGGTGCGGGTGTAGTTAAAAAGGATTCATTGTGACTGGACGAAAAAGCTGGTTGTATCCAGTCCAGTTATAGGATGTAGAATCAAGGAAACAAACATCTTCATTTATTTGTTTATTATTCGAATTTATATTCCACCCTCCCCACGAACGGACTCAGGGCAGATCACAACAACTGTTGGGCCATTTGGCTTCATAACAGGATAATAAATAGTCAGTTAAAACCTTAAAACAGCATTTAACAACAAACGCCATCAATACTGGTGCCACTGAGCTCTAAAATTTGTTTAGTCCAGGCCGCACACAGATGGTGTCTTCAGCAGGGCTGGTGACCTTTTTCTTCTTCTGGACGTCCTGCCGCCTCAACCAAAGTCCTGGCAGAACCGCTCCATTTTGCAGGCCCTGTGGAATAATAAAAAGTCCCACAGGGCCCTGATCTGACATGGGAGTGTCACGCAGTGAGTGTGGTAGTAAGAACCAGCAACTCAGACAATTTATCACTCTCCAGCAGTCTTTCACACACCAGATGCTTCCAATAGTAAACCACACAGTTCAGTCCAGTGGTAACTATTTACAGGAATTTTTATTTATAGTATTTACAGCTCTCCAACAAAGTGCTTCGCCAGAATCCATATACCATCACAAGAATACTATACAGAGCTACACGTGCCAATCAGCACAGGGCTTACTCATTTTGACATTGTCTTTGCCCAGACAAGTCTAAACTGGCTGGATCTGGTTTGCAGCATCTGTCAGCTGTCAGTAAGATCTTGGAGATCTTCATGCTGAAGCTTACACACCGACAGGGAGGGGGTATGTTCCACCAGGGCAGAAAAAGCTCTGGTCTTAGTTGAGGCTAAAGGGACATCCCTCGGGCTGGGGACAGTGAGCAGATCTTGCTCAGCAGAGCTCAAG
>NW_015207219.1:0-3256 GCF_001447785.1 Gekko japonicus | reverse complement strand
ATGGAAGGGGGGAAAGGCATTTAAAGGGATCCCTTTAAATTCCTTCTGCAAACTGCAGCCTGCAAGTGAACTCTGCAGGTGTTTAAAGGGACTGTGATCCCTTTAAACAGCTTCTCCAAGCAGTGTGAGTTCACTCGGAAGGCAATCTCTTTAAATCCCCTTTAACTTCAGCGATTTTCGAGACCTGGCCATTTCAGGTAGCTGAAATTCAGCCCCAATCAATAGCTGGCTGAAAGAATATCCAGAAAACACCAATAAGGTATTTTTCAGATTTTTTTTCAGCTGGGATTTAGCTGAATGGACACTCCTAGTTGTAGCCCATTCCTGATATCCTGGAGTGTATTAAATTCCTAGCGTTTGAGCCAATGAGAGGCCTTGCCTCCTCTATAAAAGAGAGCAGGCAGGTTGTGGGGGAGGGGGCTAGAATATGAGGAAGGGAGTTCTCAGTTAGGACTCAGGCAGATATACAGAGAAATCGGTATTGGACAAGGGGGGGCTGTGATATTAACAAGGGGAGTCCCATCACCCTCCTCCATTGCTGAGCCAGCATGCCTAGGCCCAATCTTTCACTTTAGGGCCTCACTATGGCATGCATAGGGGCTGCGGTGGCTCAAGTGGTTAAGACGCTGGACTGCAGGCTGTGGAAGGTCAGTAGTTCAGCAGTTCAAGACCCGGGTGCCGCAAGACAGGGTGAGCTCCTGTCTCTAGTTCCAGCTCCTGCCAACCTAGCAGTTCGAAAGCAAGAAATTGCAAGTAGATAAATAGGTACCACTTCAGTGGGAAGGTAACAGCATTCCGTGCGCCTTGGTGTTTAGTCATGCCGGCCACATGACCACGGAAACGTCTTCGGACAACGCTGGCTCTTCGGCTTGGAAACGGAGATGAGCACTGCAACCCTAGAGTCGGATTCGACTGGCTTTCGAGCAAGGGAACCTTTACCTTTACCTTTTATGGCATGCATTGGAGCCTTGTTGCCATGCAGCCACTTCAGATGGCATTGTTAAAGACTCTTAAATATGACTGCTTTGCTGAACTGTGAGAAGAGTAGCCCAAAAGCAGTGCCTTTATACTGGACTGAAGGCATCCACTCTGTCTTCTTAGGTTGGCAAAGGGAACCTTATGCATTTGAGATCTTTCAAATGAAGGCAGAAGATGCAGGAAAGGATCATCCAAGAGATCCATGGACCCAAAGAAATGCAGGGTCCAGTACGTAAAACAATGCCCAAAGCATTTCCCTGGTTATCATCCATGTCTGCATTTAGCTGCACAGAGATAGGTTTTTTCATGCCTGAAGACAAAGATTCATGCACTGGTGGTTTCTGAGCAGGAAGGGAAGTCTTTGCTGTCTTAGTGGCAAAATATGGTGGTCCTCCTGCCGGTCAACTGCACGCACTTGGTTGGTTCAGCCTGTGAGGTAGTGTTGATCACCTGGACAGGGAATGCTTAGGTCCACATGGTTTGAGTGATGGCCTTAGGACCAGGAGGATGAATGGTATCCATTCAGTGGATTATTGCACACACCTCCTGGAACTTCCTTTTTGTTTCAGAAGAGAGAGCTTGGATAGCTTCACTGGCTAGCTTCTATGCAACTTTTCCAATGACTGATGTGTAAAAAAAAAAACTTGACGGCAGTGACTAGCAGCTCTTAGCAGTCTTTCACATGGAATGCACACTGTTGCCTATGTGGTAGTAAGCTTCCTTAGGAAAGTTTTCCTGTGTGCACTGATCTTCAGTACCATCACAATTAGACAGTTCTACAGGCATGCTGAAAATCTATCTGTGTTTAAGTTCATCAACTGGTACTGTGAGCGTGGCATGACCTTTTCCCTTCTCGTCTGGCTACCAGACGAGAAATTCGGCAATGACTGAATGTTTTCTTGCTGCATCTTCACACTGAGAAGATAGATGACGGCTCTAAATTCAGTGCAGTTAGAGATCCCTCCACATGTCATTCTCTTGAATACTGAGGATGATCTATTATGATCTATCCTTGCTGTAAATATTCTAAAAGGCTCTCTATGAAGGTTCATTCAAAGGGAGTTTCAAGTGCAGCTCTTTATCATAACCAATCTATATAATCATGCAGTGTCTAATTTGAGAATCATCCTTCTCCAGACCTTTAGTTTTTGTTCTTCTAAAAGGGAATGGGTGGGATTAGGGTGAGGGAGAAGAGTACAACAACACTACAAAATCTCAAGACAACACTAACATTGCTAAATATACAGCAAGTGAGTAACTTAATATTTGTAATTTAGGAAATATTAAATTGTGCTTTAATTCTTTGTGAGTAGAAATTGGCATTGTCTTAAATGTTTACCCTGCACATCTTGCAAAGAGCTCAGGGTGATCAACATGAATCTCCCTCACGGCCTGTGGGGTGAGTTAGGTTGAGAAACAGAGGCTGACCCAGAGTCACCATGGCCAAATACGTATTTGAACCCTGGCCCAAGGATCTGAACAGTTGCCCAACACTTCAAACCACTACATCACACTGACTCTCCAAAGGTATGATGTTCAAGAAAAGATATAACTAAACTTCTCAATTTTACTCTGAAGGAAAGACGTTTTAATTGATCTAAGTATATTCACAGAGCAGGTAAACAAATCAAAAGCTGTAACATCCATGGAAACAATCTACAGCCACTGACCCCTCCAAAAACAAATCTGATAAGGCATTGACACCATTAAATTAGTTTGTTTTCAGAAGGATTGGTGGGTCTGGTAAAAGTGCCTAGAGAACTTCAGGTCATATTAAATATTTATAATTAATCTCCACAAAGTACCACTTCACAATACTTGTTCTAATTAAAAGGACAGTGTCAACTTGAATTTTTTTTAAACTTATTTTAGAAACTTTATTTTTGTGATAGGCTATCATTTCAGTGGTAAGTGTTCATCTAAAAAAGAGGTGCATCGCTTTTATATTTTGTTTATGGTTTATCAGTCTTTGGAGCATAACTATATAACATGTGCTGGTCAAAATAATTTACTTCCTTTCTCCAAAGCTTTCTACATATATGCCTCCTACTTTCACTTATTTTTCAATATTTGGGTGTAATCATGTTACATAATTATGCTAAATGCTCTCATACTAAACACTGGAATGCTTTGACCATCATATTTTTCAGATTGTTAAAAGCATGTCACAATGCTGGAAAAAGTCTTAAAATGATAGGATTTTGCTTATAAATGGATATATTTGTTTTACTACAAGGAGATGTCACTGTAAGATAGGGTTGCCAAGTCCATCTTCCAC
>NW_015207218.1:0-2750 GCF_001447785.1 Gekko japonicus | reverse complement strand
TAGCAAGACAGCTTTGGAGGTTGGGTACATATGTACACATGTACAAGAGAGAAACCAGCCCACATTTCAGACCTGCTTGCTGCAACTCTGCTTTGGGCAGTGAAACAGTAAGACTCTTTTCATTCACAGAGCATGCCAATGTACCTGTACCTTTAAGGGTGGGAAGAAATGAGCAAGAACAAGACCACCTGCTAACAAAATGCTTTCATTTCCGAAATGCTCTTGCCAAGTACCTCTGCAGCTGGGGCAGGCAGAGAGTTTTGTCAGGAGGCAAGCTAGGATATGTCACTCATATGTAACACAAAACTATAGTCAAGATTAACTGTGGTTATTAAATCAAATTCACATCCCAGTTTCAGATCCTGTTTGAGGTATCCTAATCAACCATCATTAGTGCCATGGTCCACATTCACACATCAACCAACTATGGTTTGTTAAATTAAACCTAAATTTTTTGTTAGACCATTGTGCTCTTGTTCAGCAGCCAGGCATCCAATCAATTTTATTAACTGCCATATTTATAGTTGTTTGAAAGTTCAGAGTAGGAAACAACAAAAAATTACAACATAAGGTGCTATGAGCAATTTGTGCATAAATTACAAAACCAGCAAAGTCATGAAATTGCACTGAATAACATGCTTAGGTCCTACTGATTTGGTATGAACTGGACAATAAGTGCTTAATTCACCCCTCCCCCCCATTTTAGTCTTGCCTACAAAACTCTTCAAGTGGCACTTTAAAGCAGAAAGTGAACAATAATGAAACATGTTACACTATTAATATATCTAATTTTCAGCATGCTCCTGTGATGAACTGACCTCCAAGAGAAGGATGCTTAGTGCATCAGACTCAGAGAGCTGGGAGATTATGGGTTAATGCCCCATTGTAAAGCACAGTTTGACTGACAGGCTGCTGCCTGCATGTACCCCCCCCCCCTTTTCTGATTGGTCAACGCCAGCTGAGGAGAGCTGTAAAATGCCTTGTCAGAGGGAGTTAGTCATAGTTTGGACTTTGGCTTGGCAGTTGCCACTCAGGAGGAGTGTTTGTGTCAGTCTGAGGAAAACAGACAAGTTACTTGAGAAATGAAAGGACACAATGACTTGCCCTTACTGTGTACCAACACATTTGAGGAAAAGTTCAGAAAATAGAACTTAAAGTCTAAGTGTCAGCTACTGAGGCTGTTCAGTCAGAGTGGGAAACAGTGTTTTGGCAAGAAAATCTGCCTCACAGAGAAGAACTGGGGGTTTGTCATAGCCCCATCTGTGGATACTTCAATCCAGAGACTGAAGCTATGAACAGACAAAACAGATCTTTCTACAAACCTGTGAAATGGCTCTGGTTTCCAGAAAAAGTCTGAAATCTAAAAAAAAAATACAGTGGGGGTGTTAACAGAAGCAGCATCTGTAACTTTAAGAATGTAATGTCTTCTGAGATCTCGGTGACTATTATGGGGGTTGCAAGGCAACCACAACAATATTGCTAGGCTTTTTGAACCTTGGTTTCTGTCAGTAAAAGTGAACGGGACAGGGCCATTTTCAAGGCTATTTTGGCCTTCCAGTCCACCCATGCTCCCCTGCCTCCCGCTCTGGAGGGAGGACTCAAGGAGCCAGGCCCGGGAGCAACCACCAGGAAACTTGCTACCATGCAATCCAAACAATTCACCCAGGTGTGGCAGTGGCTATGACGATACCACACATCCTGCCTGGAACCAGCAGCAGCCTCCACACAATCTGCATGACTTGGTAGGCTCAGCAATGACCACCACAAAACTCATCCAAGCAACTTGCTACTGCACAACTTTTGTGGCTTGGCCAAACTTTTTCCAGGGAAAGGGAAGGAGGGAAAGCTGAGAGAGCTGGAGTAGTATAGTAGTTACAGTGTCAGACTAGGATCTGAAGACCAAGGTTCAGGTCCCCACTCTGCCCTGGAAGCATACTAGGAACTTCGGGCCTGTCACACATTCTCAGCCTAACCTTGTTCACAGTGTTGTTGTGAGAGTGAAATGAAGAAGAAAATGCTGTAAGCTTCTTTGTGTCCTCACCGGACAGAAAGACTGGGTATAAATGAAATAAACACACTGTGGGTGGACTGATAAAAGAAAGATTGTTTGGTGAACAGGAAAGAGGAGGGAAAGGGGAGAGAATATGGGGACTGCCAGGAGGAAAAGAAAGAGGCTATAGTGTGGGGAAGGGAATACATGAGAAAGTGTAGGTCCCACAAGTCCTTGTCGGTTCCCAATTTCTGACATATTTCCAGTTCTTCCAATGTAAATTCAATGTCCTTGTTATACATCCAAATCCTATGCCCATTTATTCAAAAATCCCAATATGATGGCATCTCAGCTGGATTGTAGTTAGCCTTATTTTTAAATAAACTGTAATACTAATACTTCACTTTTAAAGTCAGCTTTCAGGCAGAATTGTTTTTGTTCACCCCCAGAACTCAGCTGCAAGGAGGTGAGAGTTTGCACTTGGCATCTGGTATAACTTTCATAGCATCTCAAATAGGCTCTGCCTGAACCTTCATAATGAATCCTCTACCACCGCACCCAGGTGTCCCCTTTCCCCACCTTATCTTATGCTTGATAGCTAATGCAAAGCAATGCATTCATAACTCTATACTGCACTTGTGGTTTTCTGGACAAGGTCACCATTTGTATGATTGTTGCATTATTACACTATGCAGTGCTTTTCTCTCTTTGTTGGGACAGAACCAACCCAGCCAGTACTGAAATTACTTTCCTTACTTTT
>NW_015207217.1:0-2887 GCF_001447785.1 Gekko japonicus | reverse complement strand
CTCATAGGGCAAATAGCAACCCCAGAGCTGTTTCAACTCAGGAAAATGGCAAAGGGGGGAAGGCGGGAGGCTCTCCTCCCCTGGGTGGCTGAACCACATTCTCAAGGTGGATCAGGCTCCCACTCTGTTTTTAAATGGAGTCGCCTCCAGGTTACAGGGTCACAGGGTAGCTTTAGGAATTGCACGAAACTCTGGTAACCCCATTGCCCGAAGGACAAGACCTACAGTGCCTGAAGGACAAGACCTTCTGTGCACCTGCAAGCCTAAATCTCACCAGGTAATTGCCAATACATTGTTCGATGTAACTCTGCATGCAGGAGGGTACAGGGTACAGAGAACTCTCTCTCTCTCTCTGGTACACTTGGCAATTGGTGCAACTATCTCATTGATTAGATGCTGAGCCTCTTTGGCCATTGTTTGTCTTCTGTTTCATCTTCTGTGGCACCTTCTCTCTCTTACCTGGGCTTGAACATGTGGCAATTTAGCCTTTTTGAAGTTAATCTTTTCACAATAAGTTAAACGTACCTAGGCCCCGGTCACACGGGCCAGATATCGCGGGGGGGAAGGCGTGGCTAATTGCCCCAGTGCAGTTTGATTTGCGATTACGCGGGTCCTTCCCTCGGCACTGACGGGTAAATGAGGGACCGGAGGGGAATTCCGCGCGTCGGCGCGATCACACCACGGCCGTCTGGAGGCAGCCTGTGGCAAACGTTTACTAGTACCTTGGAGGTACTAGTTTTTTAATGCACATTGTCGGCGGTAAGCGACGAGTGTGCTCCACTTCCCAGATGTTGGGGTGTGATTGCGCCCGGATAATCCGCCCACCTTCCGTGCCTCTCCCGCGGCAACTTTGCCGTGTGACCGGGGCCTATGTTATGGTTTTGTAAGGTGGTCCGCTATTTTTTTAAACAATTCCCCCCCCCCCGTTACCATTGGAGTCAGATTACCTTTGCCATTTGTTTGAACAGCATCTTCCCCTTAATCGAGAAATGTGGAGGATCAGGGATACCGCATAAAGCTTTTTTTTTTGGATCAGGGGAATGCTGTGGACATAGTTCATCTTGGTTTCAGGAAGGCCTTTGATAAGGTCCCACATGATATCCTTTGTTGACAAATTGGTAACATGTGGTTTGGATCCTACGACTGTCAGGTGGGTCTGTAGCCGGTTGACAGATCGCACCCAAAGAGAGCTTGTGAGTGGCTCCTCATTCCCTTGGAGAGGAGTAACAACCAGAGAGCCTCAGGGATAACCATGGAACCACAAACAGTTATAATGTAACCAGTTATGCTTTTGGCATCCTCACTGTTACCCCAACTGGAATCTGTGTAAGCTAGGACTTGCTGTGAATCATCACATTTCAGTACAAGTTTATAGTGTAGTGTGCCCTTTAAATAACGTAAGATTCTTTTTGCTGCATTCCAATCCCTCATTGTTGGATTTGCATTCCTTTGGCACAATAAGTTTACAGCATATGAGATATCAGGACGAGACCATGTAGTCAGGTATATTAATGATCCCATTAATGATTGATACAATGTTTTGTTCTCAAAACTTCCATTTTTTGGTTCTTTTGTAAAACCTGTAGACATAGGGGTTGCTACTGAGTAAGCATCATGCATATTGAATGCTTTCAACAATTCAACAATTTTTGTTTCTTGACTCAATTCAAAGAAACCTTCAGAATTTTTATTTATGTCTACTCCCAGATAGTGTTTTATTTCCCCAAGATGTTTCATCTTGAAATATTGTTTAGTAGTTTGTATAAACCATTCCAATTGCTCTTGTTGTTTAAACAAATAACAAAGATCATCAACAAAAATCAGCAAAAAACATTTTGATTCTCCAATTGTTTTACAGAACATGCAAGGATCTGCCTTGCTTTGCTCAAATCCCATATTTTTCAGAGTTTTGGGCAAACATTGATTCCACAAGTAACCACTTTGTTTCAGACCATAAAGACCTTTTTTCAGTTTGAGCACCTGGTTAGCTTCACCTTGCTCAAAACCGGGGATCTGTTGCATGTACAGCTCTTCCTTTAGCTCAGCATTCAAGTAAGCTGTTGTAAAGTCAAAGTGATGCACCTGTATCCCCTCTAGACTTGCTTTAACCAAAGCTACATTTAGGGTATGGTTTTTCACTGTCGGTGAAAATGTTTTTTTGGTGCCGTTCATTTCCCATGCACTTAAATGAGGAATTGATGAATTGGACCTCCGCACTGAGGGCTCCCTATGGCGTTTGGGGTGATGCGCATACTGCGAAGGGAGGGGGGAAACAATGGCATGGAGTCAGGATGGCCTGATCCTGATGCCCTGAGAGCACGCTGGAGCATTCAGACAGGGGGAAATCTGTCCGTGACCCATCGCAACCCGTTTACTACCAGATTTTCCCTGGTGTCTTTTAACTCCGCTTCTGCAGCAGAGTGGCACAGATTGCTGACGGGTGTAGGACGCTTCCCACATGTTGCTGTCTGAGCGCTCCCTTTAAACCTGCCCGGCATTCGCGCCTACGCCGGGTCACATTGTGCGCATGATCACAGCCTGGGAGGGGTAACAAATACAGTAGAAAAAAGGATCAAGATTCAGGATGATCCGTGGAAACTGCAAAACTAGACTAAAACCCACAAAATGAATTTCAGCAGGGACAAATGTAATGTTCTGCATTTAGGTAGGAAAAATCAAGTGCAACATTATAGGATGGGGGACACTTGTCTCGGAACCAGCACACATGAAAAGGATCGAGGGGTCGTATTAGTTTTGCTTATTCGTTTCGGCAATCCCACTCCAATTGGCTTGCTTATTAATTGTCTCATCCTCTTGGCTGCACTGACTTTCACTGAGTAGACCGCCTTGAGTCTCAGTGAGGGAGGTGGACTATAGATAAGACAAA
>NW_015207216.1:0-3252 GCF_001447785.1 Gekko japonicus | reverse complement strand
CTCTAACTTCCCGAGTTGTAAAGCCGGGCATGTGCACTGCCCTTTGTGCTCAGACGGGGCTGTGGACCTGGCTCATTCTGTAACGATGGAACCGCGCGGAGTGAGGAGACGGTTTCCAGGCAAACGATCCAGTTTTACGTGGCTTGTGATTCCTGGGGCTGAAGATCAGGATTTTTAGCAGCTGGACTGAACGCTCCAGCGCTTCCCCACCCACCCAGATCTAAGACAAAAAAAAAAACTTCCTCCTTAACTATACGCAGGAACATGCGCAGATCAATACCACGTCGGATGGTTTGACTCAACTACAAAGCCCTCCCCCACACACTCTAATGCCTCAAACACATTTCACGCTCTGGTGCAAAAATTCCAAGAAGCCAAATGTTAACATCATCCTAAACAGGCGTTTTCTCATTTTTTTTAAAAAAAGCACGGCAGTCCTTTAAAAAAGCACTTGGGGAACAGGTCAATTTGTGAGTGATGGAACGCGGGGAGAGAGAGGTCTGAACGAGTCATGTGTGAATACCTCCCCTGTTCTGTATGTATATAAGAAGCCATTCAACCTGATCTCAGGCTGTCTGAAGTAAGCCCCACGGATCCCAACGGGACTTACTCCAAAGCAAGTGCGCCCAGGACTGCTGCCTGCCTTAACGATTTGGTACAACTCACTTGCACGGAAACCTGCTGTGATTTCGAGGGAGGTTGCAGTCCCGTGTCCGTTTACCTAGGAGTAAGTGCCGTTGAGCTCAGCGGCGCTTACTGCTGAGTAAAGGTGGTGCTGTTAGAAACCCCCCCCCCAGGCAAAGTTATTCCTCCAGCCGATGTTAAACCTAGTGCAGCAACCCTACGCAGAGTTACTCCAGTCTAAACTGGAGAAGTCAAGAGGAAATCACATCCAAAATACGGGATTCATTCTGAGTCATAAGTCTAGGTACCCAGCAGACTGGAAACCGCCGGGATTGTGTGCGAGAGGAGAGTGGGACTGTGTGTGTCAGTTTCAAGGAATTTCCTTTCCCTTACAAATCATGGCAAACTAGACACAGATTCTCCCCCGGGCCCCTAGGGCCCCACGCAGGCTACGGGCCTGTCCCAACTCCTGCTAGTACTCAGGGCTAAACGAGCACCTACCGCACATGCGTGCATCCCGTCACTGGGATGCCAGGTCCCGTTGGCATTGTTCCCGCAGACGAGATACCGGTGGGGGTGAGTCAGGGGGAGTGTTGATCCAGCGTGATTCTGCTTCAGCTGCTGCTGGAGCAGTTTCGTGGCTTCAGGTGCAGGGTTGCCAGGAGCCGGGAGCTCATCCCCAGCAGTACTTAGGTATTCTGCTGGGGCCAAGTGCTTGGGTTCAGCAACAGCTGTGACACAAACCTCCCTGTTTTCTAGTGTGTTTTTTGACACCGGGAAAATCGAGTACTTTCCTACTACTTGCACTGTTAATCTGCAATTTCTCCTATCTGGACAGTTATCTCTTGCTATCAATGCGATTAGGTCATGTGTATGTCCTTCTTGCAGTAGTCCATCCCCCCCCCCAGCTTTCACCATTGTGTGCATGACCAATCCTGCGCTGAATATATTAAATGCATGAATGCTCAGGCATACATAGACCAGTGCTCAGTTGCATGCCAGTAGTTCATTTTGTTCGCTGTTCAGGAAAAAAATAACAACACACACACTGCATCCAAGTGGGAGTTGTTATTTGCGTGTGCGCATATGCACACGTGTGCCTGAACGGTGCCTGGAGTCTTGTCACATGATGCAAGTAGTTCGGCAAGGGATGTGTAAACATCTGAACCCACTAAAGATATCCCCGAGCAAATCTACAGTAGGAACAAATTGTGATAGGCTTGCCGTGTGACCAGACCCTCATTCTCTTTCCTCAGAGAACACTATGGCCCCAGCAAGAGAACATGGCTAGTGTACATCTGCCCAGGATAAGCTTAGTGCTTTGCTAGTTAGTCTGCTGGGTAAGGAACAATTGTAGGCCTGTGCTGGGAAATGGCTGTGAATTCTCTGCAGGGTCCCTACATCTGCGAAGAGCTGGATTCTATTAACCAGGGACGACCCTACTTGGCTTCCAAGATCTGACAAGATCGGGTCAGGGCAGCAGTATAGGTAAGTCCTTTAAACCACATGAAGCTTGTTCCAATTTTTAATCTAGAAATAATAAACCATTAAGATAATCAATGTTTTCAGAGTGGTTCTCCTGTTAAAAGGATGGTTTCCTGCAGTTCCTGATAAATTGTTGTTCCCATCAACAGAAGTGAATGTGTCTGTTTCATATTCAAGATAGGACTGGGACTGACTTTCTTAATGAGTGTAAAGTTAATCACTCACCTTTGAAAACAATGGGAGAGGGGCAACAATTGCATTCCCCATTGAACATGGCGGGGAGAAAATGAATTCTTAGGACTTGACAGTAGTAGACACTTACCTCTGAGGACAGCAATTAATATTATGGAGTATAATTAAAACTTTAATCCATTTGTAAGAAAGCACCGATCTGTAGAAACTTCATTTCCGTTCATTATCACTGCTAGGTCAAAAGTTTCTTATGTCGAAAAACTGAGTCTTTGCCAAACATACACTGCACATTGATACATGAAGCTGCCGTATCCTGAGTCAGACTATTGGTCTATCAAGGTCAGTGTTGTTTACTTTGATTGGCAGTGTCTCTCCAGGGTCTCAGCTGAAGGTCCTTCATACACCCTGCTATCCAGTTCCTTTTCAACTGTGGATGCCAGGGACTGAACCAGGGAGGTTATGCATACAAAGCAAATGCTCTACCACTGAGCCATAACATAAGAGCATAAGAACATAAGAACATAAGAACATAAGAGATGCCAATGTTGGATCAGGCCAAAGGCCCATCCAGTCCAACACTCTGTATCACACAGTGGCCAGAAATACCAGTGCCATCAGGAGGTCCACCAGTGGGGCCAGGACATTAGAAGCCCTCCCACTGTTGACCCCCCCAAGCACCAAGATGACAGAGCATCACTTGCCCCAGAGTCCCTATCTATACCTTGTGGCTAATAGCCACTGATGGACCTCTGCTCCATATGCTTATCTAATTCCCTTTTGAAGCCGTCCATGCTTGTAGCCGCCACCACTTCCTGTGGCAGTGAATTCCATGTGTTAATCACTCTTTGGGTGAAGAAGGACTTCCTTTTAACTTCTCCCCAAAGTGCAGGCAGGGCTGCCGAACTTGAACTTGAGGGCATTTGATGCACCTAATGGGCAGTAGGTTCAGGA
>NW_015207215.1:0-2765 GCF_001447785.1 Gekko japonicus | reverse complement strand
AAGCTCCTAACCTCCAGTGCTGCCACCAACATAGCCCCATTGAAGGTCAGAAGTGGGATCCCTACCCCTGGAGCGCCTTGACTCAGGCACAGGACCTCCATCTTCATCAGATTCAATTTCAATCAGCTCAGTCTAAGCCAACCAGCCACATCTTGCAACACCCGGGCCAGATCTTCTGGTGTAGATTCAGACCGGCTGCCCAACAACAGATAGAGCTGGGTGTCATCCACATATTGGTGACAGCCAAGCCCATGCCTCCGGGCAATCTGGGCAAGGGGGCGCATATAGATGTTAAATAACATTTAACATCTAGTTAATATTACTAGGGCTGAGGACTACTGGAGTGGGAATCTGGAGCTGGGAGGGGGAAAAATCTAGTTTGGGTTAGAACTGTCCATGGGGCTCCTGTGAGGCTCAGTGGATGTGGGGAACCAAACTGAGTTAAAATTAAGAACGGTGGCTCGTGGTGACATGATTGAAGTCCTGCTTCTTTGGGTGACTCAGGACACCTGCTTTCATTTGGGATGAAATTGATCATTTAAAAGTTCTAAGAAGGTAATTCAGAATTCATAGAAATCAACCAGGTAGAGTCAAAATAATTCTCGGGCATCCAAGACAGGCCCTTAACAATGGGGCCCCAAGGCTCTCTAGGGCTCTGTTGGTGTATAATTTCCATGTACAGTATGACTAATCTGAACTCTTTACTGGAGAAAAAAAGTACTCCAAAAAGGGGAAACCCTAGTGACCAGTTTCTCTTGTCCACTCTGTCAGGAATATAGGACTACAAGGGAAAGGACTCCCAAGGGGCTCATCACCTTGTGTGGGACGGGGAGGTATTATCTATGTAACAATAACCTTTATGTGTGGAACTGGATAAGGGATCAGGAAACCATCCACTGTCCCTTCCTTTGTGTGCACAAGTTAGATATGAGTCCCTCTATGATGTCTGGTATAGTTCTAGGAAAGGTTTCCAGAGTTTATGGACATGGAAGTAGTAGAAGTTTAGGTCTGGGCAAACTAACGTGAGGAGGGTGGAATTGGGGACAGCCAGAGAGATGTTGATCATCCATTCAGTTTGGCCATCCGAACTATTCCATTTCTTTGCTTATTCAACACAAGGTTTGCTACCAGGCTGAGATTGTCAAACAAGGAATCCTAAATAACCATTCACTATGTTAGGTTATTTACAGTGCAATCAGAAGAACCCTTTCATGAGAGAAAGTACCATTGAGTAGACCAGAGTAGATTCTGAGGAGACCTTCTGAGGATTGTTCTCTAAAACTTTTCCTTCACTCAGCCCTACAGGAAACCTAAAACTGGATACTGACAGCAAAATGCAGAATCTTACCTCCACGTCTGAATTCTTGCTCCTGGAATTTTCAGATATCCGAGAACTACAGATCTTACATTTCTTTGTCTTCTTAGCAGTATATGTGACTGTGGTGACTGGTAATCTTCTCATCATCATTGCTGTAGTGCTCGATCATCATCTGCACACCCCCATGTACTTCTTCCTAATGAACTTGGCTGTTCTGGACCTGGGCTCAGTTTCCGTCATGATACCTAAAGCGATGGCCAATTCCCTCCTGAACACCAGGTCCATTTCTTATTCAGGATGTGTGGCTCAAGTATTTTTCTACATCTTATTCACAGGGTCAAACTTAGCTATCCTAACAGTAATGGCACATGATCGGTATGTTGCTATCTGCAGTCCATTGCACTATGAGACAATCATGCATGAAGGAGCCTGCATTCAGATGGCAGCCAGCGCACATTCTCACATTGGCTATTGAGATGGGGTCTTTTTCGCCTACCCTTCACTGCGGTCAGTGGATTGAGGAATTGGTCTGGGATGGTGCCTAGGGGCTAGTTCGTCACTTTGTTAGGGCAGAATTAGGTTAAAATACAGTTCAGTGGCCAGCAAGCACCACTTAATAACCCCGGGTGTGGGTAGAGGGGTCTGCTCGACCAACCTTGTAGCCGTGCGGCCTGGGTGAGGATATCAGACCGCCTATGGGGATGGTCACGACGGAGACTCAGTGCTGGCCATTCGGTGGTGCTTGAGGGCTCCTGAGGGTGCATCCCAATCTTGGCTCGGCTGGGATTGCAAGCGACTTATGGTTAGCTCCAACCCGGGGGGCCACTGGTGTCTTGCCTACCTATGGTTTGAGGATGGGAGTTGAAGCGACGCCAGGCCCGGCCGTGCCACTGTTTTCATGGTTGCCCTTTGCCGTTAAGTTTAAAGTTAATCATTTAATTAAGTGGCCTTATTTCATCCAACCTTGTTGTCTGACTATTTCTTCCATCTGGGGGGGCAATGTAATTTGAGGTACACACAATATAATAGAGAAGATTTTTTAAATGTATTTTGATTCTGTGAAACACAAGCAGAAGGTGGTGAACAGTTAGAGGACTTTTTTGCTTTCCCCTTCTTCCAGCATTCAACTGTGCGGACTGAAAATGTGATGCTTGGAGTTAGGGTTCCCTCTTGGAAGAAACTCGATTTGAACAGATATCTGCAATTAGGAGGTAGAAGACATTGAGATCACCCTCCAGCTATGAACTCAGAAGGTCTTCTAGCTCCAATGGAAGGCATCTTGCAACACAGGTCCAAGCAAACAATTCTGTCTTTGTCACAGATCACTATTCTGTCATTCAAAATTCAAATTCAAAAAGTATCACCAGATTTTTGAAATTAAGAATCATGGAACATATCACAAGAAATAAACAACAAATAAAGGAAGCCCCACTTACAGAGCATTTTG
>NW_015207214.1:0-2990 GCF_001447785.1 Gekko japonicus | reverse complement strand
ACCCTGGGTTAGTAGTATAATATCTGAATGCAGGAGGGCCAGGGCCGTCAGAGTTTTTTTTTTTTAATTTTCTTTATTAGTTTTCATTATTAAAAAAGACAAAAACATAAAACAAAAACAAACAACGACATAACAAAACAATACAATATATAAATCGAGCAAATAACTCTTCAACTGTATACAACTATATAATACTATAATAACAAAGATTTATATACAGTCTAACAAATTCCCTTTTTACAGATATCCTTAACTTATTTCAAGTCACTATCGTCTAGCACTTCTATAATTGTTGCCAATTTTATTTCTTTATGCTATAATCCTTGGTGTCCAGCCATTTATAAAATCTCTGCCAATATTTATTATATTTCACCATACTCTTTTCTTCTATAATATAAGTCAGCCGTTCCATTTCTGCTAAATCTAAAACCTTGAAGATTATATCTTCCTTCGTAGGAATATTTTCCTCCTTCCATTTTCTTGTGAAGACAATTCTTGCCGCGGTTAACATTTGCATTAGAAAATAAATTTCACTATTTGAAAACATCTCTGGGATCATATTTAACAAAAAACATTCTGGTAATAAGGGTATTCTTTTGTCTAATATTTCATCTATCATTTCTTTCACTGTTAACCAAAATCTTTTCGTCTCGCCACATGTCCACCATAGGTGGAAAAAAGTACCCGTACAGAATTTACATTTCCAGCATTCCTTTCCTAGCTTATCATTAATTTTATTTAATATGGCTGGCGAAATGTACCATCTGTAAGCCATCTTTACAACATTTTCCCTTAATGCGCTTGATCTTAAAAACTTTATTTTCTTGATCCACAATTTGGCCCATTCTTCAGGTTTAATATTTCTACCTATATCTTTTTCCCATGCAGACATTGCTGGTTTCATATGATCCTCTCTCGTTTTCCAATTTAACATAAATTCATATGCTTTTTTAATAAATTTTTCTTTCTTATCTAACCAGATCTTATCTAATTCTGTTTGGATCGAATAGATACCCAATTTTTTATCTTTTAACCATATTGACCTCAGTTGTATTCTTTCCCACCATGTTAGATCAGTACCTTTTTCTTTCAGGATCCCCTCTGAGAGAAGATCACCCCTTTCGTCTATGAGATCTTCATACCTCCATCTGATATATTTTATATATAAAGTAGGTAGCACAAATGCCTCAATAGGGGAGACCCATCTGGGCGTCTTTTCGTAATAGGCTTTTATTTCACCCCATACTTTGAATAATGCTTTTCTGACAGTGTGTTGTTTGAATATTGTTAAAACTGACGATTTACTGTACCATAAATAGAAGTGCCATCCCATCGGGATGTCGTGGCCTTCTAAATTTAGGATCCTTCTATCATCTTGGTTTATCCAATCCTTAACCCATAACATCGCGGCTGCTTTGTAATATATGCGCCAATTGGGGAGCGCCAACCCCCCTTTTTGTTTTTTCTCTTGCAAGTATTTTAATTTAATCCTTGGTCTCTTTCGTTGCCAAATAAATTCTTTCACTGTTTTTTCTAGTTCTTTAAAAAAATCTTGGTTACTTAAGATCGGTATGTTTTGAAATAAAAATAGCACCCGTGGTAGAACATTCATTTTTACCGTTGCGACCCTCCCAAGTAAAGAAATGTGCATATCCCTCCATCTTTCTAAATCTTTTTTGATTTCTAGCAGCACTTTTTTGTAGTTATCTTTAAATAGAGAACAACACCTTTTCGTTAAGTAAATACCTAAGTATTTCACCTTCTTTTGTATTTCAAATCCCGATATTTCTTGCAGCATTTTTTTTTGTTCTATCCGGACAGTTTTTAACTAATATCTTTGTTTTTTTATTATTAACTTTTAATCCCACAACTTCCCCGTATTCCTTCAAAATCTGAATAAGCTGTTCTATCGAGGTTTCCGGGTCTTCTAAAATAAAAATCATATCGTCGGCGTATGCCTGGACCTTATATTTCTCTCCTTTATTTTGCAAACCTTTGATATTCTCATTTTTCCTCACATTTACCAGCAATGTTTCTAAGGCAAAAATAAAAAGTAGCGGAGACAAAGGGCAACCCTGACGGGTTCCCTTTTGTATTTCTATTGTACTTGTTTCTTGATTATTCACTATTATTCTCGCTGTTTGTCTTTCATAAATAGCTGTAATCATTTTCAAAAAGTATTCTCCGCAGTCCCAGTATTTTAACTTTTCTAACAAAAAATTCCAATTTAAATTATCGAAGGCCTTCTCGGCGTCGACTAGCACTAAGGCCATCTTCTTCTCCGAATGCTGTTCATAGTACTCCAAAACATTTAACACTGTCCTAATATTATTTTGAATCTGCCGCTTTGGCAGAAAACCCGCCTGGTCTTTGTGTATGTTTTGTACCATTATTTTCTTCATTCTGTCAGCTAGAATGTACACAAAGATCTTATAATCAGCGTTAAGGAGAGAAATAGGCCTGTAATTCCTGATATCGTTTTCCTCCGATCCCTGCTTATAAATTAGTGAAATTCGAGCCTCCTTCCAAGAATTTGGGATTTGTTTATTATTTGCTATATCTTGCATTACGTTTAGTAATGGGATAGAGATCTCTTCCTCGTAGGTCTTATAAAACTCGATAGGTCAGAGTTTTGTTGGCTGGGCACCAAGCCTGGATTTCAGACCATGGTTTGCAGCTGGTCTGTTAACTAACTGCCATTCAGTTGAGACCTGTGGCGTTGTCTGAACTGCAAACCGCTGCTGTGACTGGCATCGCCCCATGTGAACAACTGGCCATAAAGTAAAGGAAGACTGTCCTCCCTACTGATAGGCAGAGAGCAGAGCCAGAATCAGGCAAACTGGTGTCTGTTGCTTATGTCTAGCCGGTTAAACAAGCCACAATTCTTTATGGATGTCTGAATGCAAACTGGTAGGTCAACTATTCAATAGAGTATTTATTGCAACAGGGTAGGCAAATAATGGCTGTTTCCCTGCCCTGTACTGGATACT
>NW_015207213.1:0-2900 GCF_001447785.1 Gekko japonicus | reverse complement strand
GCCTTTTTGAGCCTGCGGGCACACTTGAGATTCTGACACCAGAGTGGTGGGCACAGCAATAAAATGCTTGCCACAAAATGCGTAGGCGGAGGCAGCCGCAAAATAGCTGCCACGACTTTACTTCGTTCATACAGTGAAGATCCTCGTGCTGCGGTGGCAGCTGCTGCCAAAGCAATGTTTTTAAAAATCTGCGCAGCCAGTCAAATCTCCAGTAGCCAATCAGAAGCCTTGCTGGGCAAAAGCCATACCTTGCCCCGCCCACTTCCTAAAAACACTTGGCGGGCACCCAAAAAGGTGTCCGTGGGCATCACAGGCTTCATGTTGGGGATCCCTGAACTAAAGCGTGAGAAAGCCGTAAAAACGAGTCTTCCCTTAGACTTTGGACTCACCAATGAAAACTGTCCAAGTAACTAACTCAAATTTTAAATGATTAATTAAGCTACTGAGCTCATTAAAAGGTTACATGCTTTGTGATTTCATGTTAAGGGAAATTTCACTCCCACAAAATATTAGGCAACGAATAAATAGGCGATCTTTATGTATGTATGATCTTTCCATGCTGATCGCCACTCTGGGGTCAGGAAGCAATTTTTCTCCAGGCCAGTTTGGCTGGAGATCCTGGAGGTTTTTTGTCATCTTCTGGGCATGAAACAGGGGTCACCAGAGGTGTATGTGTGTGTGTGGGGGGAGATATTTGTGAATTTCCTGCCTTGTGCAGGGGGGTTGGACTAGGTGACCCTGGAGGTCCCTTCCAACTCTATGATTCTATGAGAAGTAGGCACTGATATTTCTCAAAACAGCAGGGGTCATTTCCTGCAGGAGCGCACGGGAGCGGAGCTCCGGCAGTAAAGAGCCCAGGGGGCGGGCACATGCAACAAACCCCACCCCCTGCTCCCAGCAGCCCTCAGTTAGAGCAAGAAGCAGCAAGGTAAGTTGCAGAGCCCCCCCCCCTCCGGCCCAAAACAGTCCAGCGGCACCTTTAAGACCAAGTTTTATTCAGGTACGAGCTCTCCCTCCTCTGTGAGGACAGATCTGCATGTCCCCCCCCCCAATAGCTAGCAGTCCAAAACAGTCCAGTGGGCCCTGAGCGGTGGGTGTTGCCTTCTGACACACTTCTGGTGATGTCAGGGGGTGTGGCATATGCAAATAAGTTGTGCTAATGAGTTATGCTAATGAGCTCCTGCACCTCTTTTTCTACGAAATGACCCGTGCAAAATAGTATACCATTAAGAGGGAGAGAAACTATTTAGAATATATTTTGGCTTACCTGGCTTTTCCTTCCCTTTATTAGAGTTTGAAAGGGTCAGGGCTACCTTCCAGTTTTAAGTCACAGAAAAATTCCCTATAAATATTTGACCGCAGCTTTAAGGGCCGTCTTGCATATCTCACTCATTATTTAGACTTGTTCCAAACATCCCTCAGGGATGCTATCAAACTAAACAGGCTATGGTTCTCCAGATCCCCTGAAATGTCAACCTCCTGATGACCTATTCTGTCAACACGGCAAGGACTAGCCTCAAATTAATTCCAGCTAGTGATTCATTTCCAACAGATCTTGCCTTGTATTCCCCCCTCGCCCTCACCTGCTTGGCCAGGGCCAGCCCCGATCTCACAGGTCTTGAAAGCTAGTCAGGGGGTCCATCATGGTTCGGACTTGGATGGGAGGCCGCCAAGGAAGTCCAGGGTCGCTATGCAGAGGCAGGCAACGGCAAACCCACCTCTGTCCTCCTCACGCCTTGAAAACCCTACGTGGTCACCATAAGTTGGCAGCAACTTAGAACGGAATTGTAGAGTTGGAAGGGGCCATACAGGTCGTCTGGTCCATCCCCCTGCTCATTGCACTGCTCCTTTTTGGTGGCGGCTCCTACCTGGTGGAATGAGCTCCCGGAGGAGATCAGGGCCCTGCAGGACCTGTTACAGTTCCGCAGGGCCTGTAAGACGGAGCTCTTCCGCCAGGCCTTTGAGTAGGAGCTGCCGCCGCCACTACCACCAACGTGTGTCTGCAGAGCAGCTCCGCTGGGTTGGGCTGACTGGCCACCTGAACATCGTGGCTCATGGCATCCCCCTTGTTGATCCCAATGTGATGTGCAATAGGGAGTGAGTATGTTAGTCGCGATAGATCCTGTGAGTTGTCCATTTTTGTTAAATTGTTTTAATCTGTATTTTATTGCACTGTGTGCCTTAACTGTTTTTAACCTGTAGTATCGTATTACACTTTTGTGTCTCTGTAAGCCGCCCTGAGCCTGCGTGCGGGGAGGGCAGGGTATAAGTGAAATAAAATAAATAAATAAATAATTTGCAGGATCAGCCTAAAGCGGGGGTGTCAAACATAAGGCCCGTCCAGCAACTAGTGCGAGGGAGGGAACAGGAGACCACTCGGGGGGAGTGGGCGGAGCCACTCTGATTGTGGCTTCAGCATGGCGGAACAACCTCGTCTGCAGCAGTCAAGCAGCGTGGGAGCAACTGCCCAGTGCTGCACTGCTGGCTCTCTAATCCACCCGTACGGGTTTTCCTTTGCACCCCCCTCCCAGCCCATGGGGCCTTGCAGGGAGGAGACTACAACTCGGAGCTCACCAGCTGCTGTCCTTTACACAGTTTGTATCTCCGGTACCTGGCATTATGTTTTATGGCTCACACGTGGCCCGGCCCGACAAAGTGACATTGATGTCAGACCCAGCTTTTGTAATAAATGAATTCGACACCTCTGGCCTAAAGCATCCCTGACAAGTCTTCATCCAGCCACTGCTTAACGACTACAAAGAGTCAATGAAGATAAGTGGCAAAAGCGTTTACTGTAGTAATCTCTGTAGAAAATTGTGAGCCATAATAGAAGAACATTTTCTACAGAATACAGAAATTACCACAGTAAACGTTTCTGCAGCTTATCTTTATTGACTCTT
>NW_015207212.1:0-2887 GCF_001447785.1 Gekko japonicus | reverse complement strand
CTGCTCTGCGGAACTGTGCATGCGCACAGACCCGAAACGCTTGTGTGATCGCGCCGCTTCTTTGCCACGCTGCAGCATCGCCGTGTGATTGCCAGCTAGCAGCCGAAGCACAGAGACTCAGGGGACTGTGTGATCGGGCTACTGTGCTTTATTTTGATCCGGGGCGAACAGCCATGCCTCCCCCCCCCCACCGCGTTATCTGGCCAATGTGACCGGGGCTATGATCATCTTTTCCAGGGAGTCTTGTCTTTTCAGAATGTGACCAGAGTACAATATCCTCAGTTTAGTTGTAAACGAAGAAGAAGAGGAGGAGGAGGAGGTTGGATTTATACCCCATCCTTCACTCAGGCTTACAAATTTCTTCCCCTTCCCCTCCCCACAACAAACACCCTGTGAGGTAGGTGGGACTGAGAGAGCTCTTTCAAGAACTGTTCTTTCAAGGACAGCTGTGCCAGAACTATGGCTTACCCAAGGTCATCCAGCGGGTGCAAGTGGAGGAGTGGGGAATCAAACCCGGTTCTCCCAGATGAGAGTTTGTGCACTTATCCGCTACACCAAACTTCAAGGGAGAGTTCAACCTTGGCTTGATCGAGAACCCATTTCCTTGTCTTTTTGGCAGTCCGCAATATCTGTAAAATTCTCTTCCGACACCCCATTTCAAATGGAAATCACTTTCCTCCTGTCTGCTTTCTTCATTGTCCAGCTTTCATGCCCATGCACGGTAATGGGGAACACTGTGGTATGGATCCTCTGGGTCTGGGTCGTTAGCAACACATCCTTACATTTAAGAATCTTTTCTAGTTCCTTCACGCCTGCTCTTCCCAGTCTCAATCTCCTTCCCTCTGAATGGGAGAATGTTTTCCATCCCATTGTTCTGCAAGGCTGGGGAGAATGCCGGGCCTGTTGATATGTTAAATAAAAGAATATCTCATCCTCGGGGACCTGCTTATACATGTTATAGGGTCTAGTAACTACAAATACAGCTGAAAGAGTAGTTTCGTCCACTTGTACCCTAGGGGGAGCTGTGGTGCATTCTCTAGTATTCTGGGTTTATTGGGTTTTTCCCCCCTTGCAGTTCAGCCTATCTCAAGATAGAGAAGAAGAAGAAGAGAAGGAGGACGAGGAGGAGGAGGAGATTGGATTTATACCCTACCCTTCATTACCGAAAGGAGTCTCAGAGCAGCTTACAAACTCCTTTCCCTTCTCTTCCCCACAACAGACACGCTGTGAGGTAGGTGGGGCTAAGAGAGCTCTAACAGAAACTTCTCTTTTTCAAGGACACTTCTGACAGAACTATGGCTTACCCAAGGTCATCCAGCAGGTGCAAGTGGAGGAGTTCACCCAGATTAGAGTCCGCACACTTAAACACTACACCAAAGAAGTGTTACAGTTGCCAGGTGTTACGTGGCTGCTGGTGGGGGGTTCCAGGCCAGGTTCCAGTAGTTTCTGGCACACAGACAAAACAGGCACACTGTGATGACCTCACCTGGAAGTGACATCATTGCACTGGGCAGATTGCACAGGGAAACTCTAGCATTTGGCCAAAAACTCTATGGTCACCATAGAGTTTTTAGCAAAATTCTAGAACGTTCCCCACATGACGACAGGGCTCTTTGGGGATGGGGCTCCCCCCACCAGCCAGATGGCTGGTGGCAGATTGGGCCCCCCAAAAGCTGGGCAACCCCACCCCAATTGGGGGGATGGCAATCCTAACATGTGTGCATGCACTCAGAAACGTATACCTTGAATTAAACTTTCTTGGCCTTAAAGGTGCCCCAGTAGTCAAACTTGGTCCTGCTGCTTCAGACCAACAGGGCTACCCACCTGATGCTGTGTGTTAGGATATGTCCGCTGTTGGACGCTGAAGGCCTTTCTGTTGTGTGGTCCGCACACTTAAACACTACACCAAAGAAGTGTTACAGTTGCCAGGTCTTACGTGGCTGCTGGTGGGGGGTTCCAGGCCAGGTTCCAGTAGTTTCTGGCACACAGACAAAACAGGCACACTGTGATGACCTCACCTGGAAGTGACATCATTGCACTGGGCAGATTGCACAGGGGCACTCTAGCATTTGGCCAAAAACTCTATGGTCACCATAGAGTTTTTAGCAAAATTCTAGAACGTTCCCCACATGACGACAGGGCTCTTTGGGGATGGGGCTCCCCCCACCAGCCAGATGGCTGGTGGCAGATTGGGCCCCCCAAAAGCTGGGGAACCCCACCCCAATTGGGGGGATGGCAATCCTAACATGTGTGCATGCACTCAGAAACGTATACCTTGAATTAAACTTTCTTGGCCTTAAAGGTGCCCCAGTAGTCAAACTTGGTCCTGCTGCTTCAGACCAACAGGGCTACCCACCTGATGCTGTGTGTTAGGATATGTCCGCTGTTGGACGCTGAAGGCGTGTCTGTTGTGTGAATGGCCTTCAGTCGGTTATTGTCTTTTTTGCAAAATCCTGTTGCAGTAAGGCCCAGTCTGCATCTAGCATTTGCTCCGCTGTTCTACCAAACCCACACTGGAACAGAAACCCCCGTCTACATTGCATGCCACTTTCACTTTGATGGAGTGTCGCATTTTATGGCAGTGTCCAGAAGGCATACTGCTCTACCTTTGTTTGACCTCTGGTTTTATGGTGGCTGTCAGCACAGATTTATGGCCGTTTTATGGCCATAAATCAGTACAGTGCAGTCAGTACAGTGTTGGCCCGGGTAGGGTTGCCAAGTCGTACCTTTGTAATAGCGGGGAGTCCCGGACGTCTCCAGGAGTCTCCTGGTGCATGCGCTTTGTGCGTGCACCACAATCACGTCACCCGGAAGTGACGCAATCGTGTCGCATATGTTGGGGGTGGGGCCACAATCAACGAAGGGAAAACCATAGAGTTTTCCCTCA
>NW_015207211.1:0-2859 GCF_001447785.1 Gekko japonicus | reverse complement strand
CAGCTTAGAGGGAGCATTGGTTGTGATGCTGTCTCCCCTGTTTGAACCAAGCTGATTACATCTTGCGTTGTACCTTTGCATGCTGACTCCTTTCTCTGCGACAACGTCTCCTACCTCCAGACCGGGATAGAAGGACGCAGGGATCTCCATTCCTACTTGTATCTGGCAAAGGACGCTTTGACTCGTGAACGCCCATAGCCCAAAACACACAAGGGCAGGTTTGGGCACACAAGTTAAGTTGCATCTTAACTGGCAAACAGTTCCAAAGTTATGTGTTTAATTATAACCATACAACAGTCACTGTTCCCTAAACATACACGCTCAAAGCAAAGCGCAAAACTTTTAAAACCATACCACCACATTAAAAAAAAATGACATAACTCGCTGGGGGAAAAAATTACTATTTTTTGTGAGTGGTGGGTGCGTTAAAAGGCGCCTGCTCCTTGGGAGGGAAGCGATGGCGAACCTAGACAGCATAATAAAAAGTAGAGACATCACCCTGCCAGCAAAAGTCTGTATGGTCAAAGCAATGGTATTCCCAGTAGTACTGTATGGCTGCAAGAGCTGGACCATAAGGAACGCCGAGCGCCAAAGAATCGATGCATTTGAACTATGGTGCTGGAGAAGACTCTTGAGAGTCCCTTGGACTGCCAGGAGATCAAATCAGTCAATCCTAAAAGAAATCAACGCTGACTGTTCCCTGGAAGAACAGGACTTATAAAGAAGAGGAGGCCCATCGTTTCTCTAACGCAGTGGTCCCCCGTCCTTTTTTTTGGAGGGGGGCTATTTTTTGTATGTGTGTGCCTGGAAGTCATGGTAGACTTCTGGCGACCCCGAGTGGGGCTAGGAGGGTTTCAGAGAGGTGGCTTGCTACTGTCTGTCTCTGCCTCTCGGCCCTGGTATTCCATAGAGGTCTCCCTTCCAAGCCCTTGCCAGGGTCGGCTCTGCTTAGCTTCCGAGATCTGATGAGACTGCTCTTGCCTGGGCTACCCAGGTCAGGGCTAACTTGCTGAAAAGGTTTCTTGTTTTTAACTGGTTTTAGCTATTTATTTATTATAGCTGTCTTAAATGTTATTGTGGAATTGCTGCTGTAATCCGTCCTGAGCCCACTTGTGGGGAGGACAAAATATATGTAGAATGAATGAATGAACAATTTTTTAAAAAAAAATAAAGCCCCCAAACTGGAATAAAACTGGCAAGAGCCTCCCTAGATAGTCCGGTGACAGGAACTGTGATAAAGCAAGCGGTCTCACCCAGGGACCTAAGAAGGAAACGCTACGCGCTTCTGCTCCATAGAATTAAAACATCCTGACAGATAACAAGCAATCTAATTCTGGTGGGTTTTTAAAGTAGTAGACACATGTTTAAAAGCAGCTCTCAGTCCCCCCCCCTCTAGAATTCCCAGAAGCCCTTGCTCCAGAACCAGAGTCCCTGCTAGTCCTCCTTACCTTGCTCATCAGGTTGCTGGGATTCGGCTTGAACCTCAGGGGGTCGTTTTCACCTGCAACGAGAGGGCCCACTCAGGAACGTGGAAGAGTGACCCCTTCGTGGGCGCACCCAGAACCTCCCCTTCCCTTCCCTGTGAAGATGTCAATGGCTGGCGTCTTACCCAAAGCCCCAGTAACAGCCGCCTTGACTAACTTGTCCACCTGGTACTTCAGTTTCTGGTCGATGGGCCGCATCTTCTCCAAAACCTGCCGAAACATCGAGGGAATCAGGCTCCGGTCCCGCTAGCTCATTTGACCGGCAGCCGGACCCACATCCTGGTTTCGTAAGAGCCCTGCTAGAGATCCGACAACAGGGCGCAAAAGCTGAGTCCTTCCCCTCACGTTGCCTCCCAGCACTGGGATTCAGAGGGTTACTCTTCTTGGCTTTTCTTCTAGCTATTTTAGCTCTCTTTTTTATATACAATGAAACACACACAGAATTCTTTTATATCTGAGACCTAGCTCTAATCTAGTCCTCATGTTCTCCTAACTGACAAAGGTAGTATAGTTACCAGCACTCCTTACCCTTATTTATTGGTTGATGAAGGTTCAAGAATGTCAGAATGGTTTCTACTGTTGAATGATTAGCTTATAACTCACTTTGAGCCTCTTGTTGTTGCTTGCTATTGCTTGTTCAATGCTTGTGATGTTTAGTGTTGTAAACGATTGTTTAAAAACAAATAAAATATATATATTAACTTGGAAGTTCCTTTTAAACACCATGGCCAGTAGCCACGGAAAGACCTCTCCTCTGTGAATCTGTCTAGTCCCCATGGTGGCTCAGAGGTTTAAGACGCTGCACTGCAGATCAGAAGATCGATAGTTCAGCAGTTTGAGACCCTAGCGCAGCGTGACGGAGTGAGCTCCCGTCTCTGGCCCCAGCTCCTGCCAACCTAGCAGTCCTGAAGCAAGGAACTGCAAGTAGATAAACAGGTACGGCTTTGGTGGGAAGGGAACAGCGTTCCGTGCGCCTCGGCGTCTAGTCATGCTGGCCACATGACCACGGAAACGTCTTCAGACAATGCTGGCTCTTCGGCTTGGAAACGGAGATGAACACCGCCCCCTAGAGTCAAATACAACTAGCTTTCGAGCAAGGGAAACCTTTACCTTTTCTTTATGCCTGTGGCCATCACTACATCCTCTGGCAGTAAGCTGCACATCTTAATCACCCCTAAAGAAGTACTACCTTTCATCTTTCCTTAAACCACTGACCCACCAGCTTCATTGGACGCTCTGTCTCTGCTACCCAAGACCCTCCACCTGGACACAGCAGGGACTGCACGTGCACCGACACTGAGTAATAAACGCAACAACTCTAACCGGGTCAGTGAGAATAACACTAGGCCAGTGGTGGCGAACCACGCGTGCCATC
>NW_015207210.1:0-2797 GCF_001447785.1 Gekko japonicus | reverse complement strand
ATAAAGGTTTTTATCAGTATATGTTTTAATTTGTGTACTGTACACCCTAATAAATATTTGTAGCTCTACAATATACGTTGTTAGCTTAGCCCTTTGGTTCATAGTCTTATCTTGGGTTGAGTTTCTTCCCCCCCCCTCCCCCCCAGTTTTTGTAAATATTTTAGTTCATACAGTGAAAGCTTGCTGTCTGACCTTGGGCTGGTCATTCTGTTTCAACATAACTGACCTCTTAGGGCTGTTTGTGAGGATGAAATGAAGGGAGAGCCAGGTACACCTAGAGCTGCCAGGTTCCCTCTGGCAACCAGCAGGAGGCAGGGGGACTTGCCAGGTGAGGGGGGGCATCACTGGTGACACACTGGCATCATTTCCTGTGCGCAACAGAAGTGATGTCAGTGTGTCAGGACGGTGCTGACGTCTACCCCTATTTGGCATCATTCCCCCCCACCACCACCACTGTCCAGGTGACCTGCCTGCAGCAAGCTGCTGCGGGCAGGAGCCTTGCAACCCAGTGTACGGTACTGTGAACTCTTTGGAGTGTGTGGATAGAATAAAAATATGCTAGATAGACAGCTTTACATCAGGACTTTTTCCCTTTTTTAAGTGAGCAGCAGACACATCAGCAGGACCACTGCAACAAATCTAAAAATTTTAAAAGTTCACTAGCGGAGCCAGAACTTCAGAAGACCTCCTGCTGTTGCCCCTAAGGACCAAGAATACAGAGCATCGCTGCCCCAGACGGAGTGTTCCATCTATACCTTGTGGCTAACAGGCACTGATGGACCTCTGCTCCATACGATATGTTTATCCAGTCCCCTCTGGAAGCTGTCTATGCTTGTAGCCGCCGCCACTTCCTGTGGCAGTGAATTCCACCTGTTAATTACTCTTTGGATGAAGAAGTACTTCCTTTTATCTGTTCTAAACCTACTGCTCATTAATTTAATTGAGTGCCCACAAGTTCTTGTATTGTGAAAAAGGGAGAAAGGTTCTTCTTTCTCTGCTTCTCTATCCTATGCCTAATTTTCTAAACCTCGATCATGTCGTCCCTCAGTTGTTGTTTCTCCAAGCTAAAGAGCCCTAACCTCTTTAACCATTCTTCATAGAAAAGTTGTCCATCCCCTTAATCATTTTAGTTGCCCTTTTCTGTACCTTTTCCAATGCTATAATATCTTTTTTGTGGTGCGGCAGCTAGAACTGTATGCAGTATTCCATCTGAGGCCACACCATAGATAGGCTGATTTGTTTTCAGTCCCCTTTCTAATAAACCCCAGCATAGCATTTGCCTTTTTGAATGTAGTTGCATACTGAATCGACACCTTCAGTGAGTTATCTACCACAACTGCAGTTCAGACCCTATCAATTTATATTTAAAGGCCCTGGTCACAAGGCAAAGTTGCCGCGGGAGAGGCATGGAAGGTGGGGGGGGGGAGAAGTTCTTTTCCCGGGGTGTTCTGGTGTGCACTTGTAGCGTGCACGCTATGATAACATCACCTGGAAGTGTCGTCATCATGCTAGGCACGTCGCCAGGGGGACGCTCTAGCAGTCAACTAGAAACTCTATGGTACCATAGAGTTTGCAGGCTGACTGCTAGAGCATCTCCCTGGCAATGTGCCCGGTGTGATAATGTCATCTCTGGGTGATGTCATCGTGCTGGGCATGTTGGCCTGATCCAGGGCTGGCAGATTGGAGGGCCCTAAAGTGGGCAAACCCCCCTCCGGGGGATCTGGCAACCCTAAGCAGGCATCTCCCAGCATGGGGCCAGGGGGAGCTGCTTCTGTTGCACATTGGCTACGACAGCACCTGAGAGAGAGATTCCATACCTATGCACATAGACAACTCCACCCCCATATTCTGTTAGCTTTCTGAGACAAGCTGTGGTATACCACTCTTATTTGCTCTCTTGGCACCTCAGGAAAAAAGACAAGCAGCATATACCTATGAAAAATAAAACAAAGGAAGACTTCGCCATTCACTTTCAAGTTTGCCAAAGATATTCGAATCATCCCTTCATATGCCCACAGTGCAATGTTGTGCAGAGTTACCCCAGTCAAAGCCTGCTGAAATCAACAGGCTGGTTGACTCTGCATGAGATTGCGAAGTCAAACGTTTGTGTGAGCAGGCCAAAGACTTGCCTGAGCCACAAAAACGGGCCTGTCAGCAGCCAAGTATAACATATGAAGTCCCCCCCCCAGTTACATATGAATCCCCCCCTCCGGTTACAGCTGTAGAACGAGAATTCTTTCTCCCTCTTCTTGCACAGGCTCATTCCTCAGACGATTTCTGAGAGTGCAGGCTGCTTAATTTCAAAGATGTGCACTGGGTTCATGATTTGGCTCTCTCTGTTTCCAGTTGTGAAGGTTTAAATACCACTCTGAAGAGTGTTTGCTTTGATAAGGCTGCTCAGCAGTTGGGAGTCTTATCCACTTCCCAAATCCTACTTAAGATCACACATATGGCATTAGGGCTGTTATTTTTGTAGTTCGTTGCAACTTACATCTGCCATGAAAATCCCCATTTTTCTAAGGCTATGAAAATTCTACGGATTTGATGTCTTATGATGCTGATAGGAATCACCACTGAGATTTTAAAAAACAACAACCAACCAGCCTTTTTTTTGGCATGTCCTTAGGAACAGCATTAAGCCTAATCATTAAAAGAAAACCTGTTCCAGTCAACTGAAATGTGAAGGAATTGTGTTCCTTATTTCAAGTTTTCACATTTCTGGGTTTTTTCCTGAGAGTAAGCTGGCTGGCCCCATAGAGATGATATGCCTCGAAGAGCGTTACGCTCTGATAGTCAA
>NW_015207209.1:0-3673 GCF_001447785.1 Gekko japonicus | reverse complement strand
GCTAACAACATATTTATAAACAATACATTGGCATTCAATACATATTAAAACAGGATTAAGCATATATATGCCACCGTTGCCCTTTGGACCGCAGTGAAGAACTGCCCAAATCACTGTGCTATTTTTTTTTTAACAGAAACATAAAGAGGGGTTTTAATGTTATTGTAAAGTAACTAAGATAATGACAATGATATGGTCTGCCAAAATCTGTACATTAGGTTAAGAGTTAGTTTGTTTTTTCCCCGTTTTTTTTTTTAAATTAAATATTAAAAAAACAGTTAAAAATAAGAAAGCGAATCCTGGTGTTTATGCAGGGCAAACAGTGAGGTGTCGATTTTATGTGCTGCTGATGCTTCCAAGAGGGGCATCCATTTTTCTTGAAGATTGTCAGGAACGGGTTGATTTTCAGATCGTAGGATGCTAGTGGAAACGTTGTCCTGTAAAAAGAAGTCCCACAATTTCAGATACCAGTCGCTCAATAGCAGCGTCTTCTTAGATTTCCAATGAAATGCAATAACATTCCTAGCGGCCGCAAGACACAATTCTATCAACTCTTTCACAAGCCCATTGGGGGCAGGATGGCTCCAATGATTCCAAAGGAACAAGGAGGGTTGTAGTTGGAGGGCGCAACCTGTAATTAAAAGCATTTGGGCATTGACTTCTCTCCAGAAGGCCTGGACCTTGGGACACTCCCACCAGCAATGAATATAGGTGCCACGGCCCCCACAATTTTTCCAACATCTGTTCGAGATCGCGGGGTTAATGCCATGCAGCTGATGCGGGGCCCAAATCACTGTGCTAAAGACAACCAGGCCGTAATGATATCCTGTCTTATGATCCCATCAAGGGAGCGCTTCACTGGCAAAGACTTTCAGATGAAAGCAGTGGACTTCAGCCTTTCCAGACCTGGGAATCGCTGAGGGTGAGATACACCCAGCTGCAGCTACGTGACATCAGAGTCATGTGACAGAAAGAGGGCGTGCCAGACTTATGACCTCACTGACATCAAGGCCAGGGTCAGAGCCACGGAGGAATCTCCAGCCACCTCAGAGTGATATCACTTCGCTGTTCCACAACCTAGTGGGCATGCAAAGAAAGGCTGGAGCTGCGGCATGCTTGCTTGTCCGCGCATGTGCGCCAGCAGCAGCCAGTCCTTGGAGAAGGCAGCAAAAAAGATGGCGGCGCTAGAGGAGCTCAGAATAAGGATAGGCTGGGGGATTAAAATGGCCCACGACACGAGCAGGGCTATTTTTGGGCAGGAACGCACAGGAACGGAGTTCCGGCTGGCCCCCGAGTTTGCCACGCCCAGCAGGAGCTCATTAGCATAATAGGCCACACCCAACAGCAGAGACTCATTAGGATTGGCTACATTAGGGGTGTGTGGCCTAACATGCAAAGGAGTTCCTGCTACACAAAAAGGCCCTGGGTTTTGACAACAAGCAAGATAAACAGAATAAGAAGCAAAAGGTGGGTGTGGCTGGATATCCACACTTCTAATGTGCTAATGAGCTGTGCTGTCGGGGGTGTGGCCTGATATGCTAATGAGTTTCTGCTGTTGGGTGTGGCCTATTATGCTAATGAGTTCCTGCTGGGCTTTTTCTACAAAAACAGCCTTGCCCACGAGTAAGCCAAGTGGTCCCTACGGTGCCACAGTCCGACATTGTAGAGGCTACTGAGTGTGTTTCAAACCAGCAGTCCCAACAGTGGGGCATCAGTTTACCCATTGTCCCCTCCCGCAAAACGGTAGCAATTGTTGAGCTCAACTTGATCACCGTTGACACTGAAGGGTCTGAGCTGAGTGGCGACCGAGATCCTGGCAGGATCGCTGGACCTTGCCTTTGCTTGCTCCGAGCCACCAATGGCCCTCTAGGTCAACACCTGGAAATTTCCCCGTTGTGTTAATGGCCTTAGCGCACAACTCAGTGGGTGGGGTGGAGGGGTTTTGTGAGCCAGATGTGAGTCCTGACCCCTGGTTTGACGGTTGCTTGGTTAGGGGACAGCCACTTTCAACTGCAAAACCTGTATAACTGTACTGAAATCTCACCTCTTTAATCTTTGGTATGCGGCTATTATATTTAATTATTTAAAGAAAAATAATTTAACACCTCCTTTCCCAAGATCTTGGGGAAGATGATGAATACTTTAATCACAAAATTCACAATCGCGTCGTCTTGCCCATCTGCGTTGCACCAGGTCATACAGAACTGACCTGGATGATAAGGTCTTCCATTGCCTCTGGAAGATTCTTGGATCTGGACTTTGTCGATTCCCGAGTGGAAGGTAATTCCATGGACACAGAGCAGCCACCCACAATGCCTAGTCCTCACAATTTCATAATTGGTCTTAAAGACCATGTTAGACTATGACATTGGGTGGTGGTCTCTGAACTATGCTGGATTCAGGCTGTTGGAAGCATTGTAGGTCTTGACCAACATCTCCTATTGGTCTTGGGAAGTGATCGTGATCCAGTGCGAGCAGGCTCACATGGTTAACAGCGTTCTCCTGGTGACCCACCCTGCTCCGAAGGTGATCTCCAGAACTTGAATGTCAAAGTGAAGATCTCCAGAACTTGGACATCTATTCTAAGACGTCTCCTTTCTAACCAAAGCTTGCTAGATCCAAAGATGGATTTTCCAGCAGAGGACATGGCTTCAGACTCATCTGGTGGCCAATGCAGCTCTCCTTATAGCACCCGACAAGGAGAATAATATCCAGGAAGAAAAAAAACAGATGAGGAAAAGAAGTCACAGGTGCTCGAGGCTGCTAACATCTGGGGAAAGGGAAGCACACCGCTTGCCCATGTCCTTCCTTCTAGGTGAAATTAATAGCCTGGTGGCCGAGTCATCGTCCATAAAGTGGAACGAGGATATTGGTCCAGCTATCATTAAATATGCTTGGCCCCTTGCCCGCCCACGCTGTCCCAAGAGAACGGCAAGCTAGCTGTGGTCCATCCACCAGGTGCCCCCCGCCCCCCCGTTGCTTCTGTTTTGTCATTCTTTCTCCTTCTCCTTCTCCTTCTTCTCATTCCCGTACTCTGTAACAGTTTCCTCGGGAGTGTTCAGCTAACTGACACATTTGCCACAGATGGATGGTGCGTGCGGAGACAGCTGTCACTCCCGATTTGCAGCGGGCTGCGTGACAGCGGGGTTGATGATTCTTTCCCCTTCTCCTTCTCCTTCTTCTCATTCCCGTACTCTGTAACAGTTTCCTCGGGAGTGTTCAGCTAACTGACACATTTGCCACAGATGGATGGTGCGTGCGGAGACAGCTGTCACTCCCGATTTGCAGCGGGCTGCGTGACAGCGGGGTTGATGAGTTCTGAGAGGGCGTCTCGCGGAGCACATGCACTCTGACATTCTGTGAGATGAGCCCCACGGACACCTCTCGGTGGGCCTGGGGAGGAACTGGCAAGCTCGCCGTTTTGCCTCCCCCCTCCTCCCCGAAGCAGCCTCCAGGCTGGGAGAAAGCCGTGAGCACTCCGGGACGTTGTTTGCGCACATGCCATGCTCAGGTTGGGTGTATGAGAAGGTCCTTCATGCCACCACCGGTTTGGTGCAGGAGGTGCCGGGACCATGGATAAGAGGTGGACAACTTGACACTTTGGGGGTGGTGGTGGTACTGAATTAAGCCCTTTATCTTCGAAAACGATGAGCACTCAGCTCTCAGGAGACCT
>NW_015207208.1:0-3698 GCF_001447785.1 Gekko japonicus | reverse complement strand
TTCCACCAGGCTTACGGCTGAGGACAGCAACAGCCTTTACCTTGTCCGCTCTATGATCCGCCTTAAGAAGGCAGAGAAATACAGTGCATGCCATCAATGACCTGGAAGAGGTCTATGAGCCCTTCGGGGGAGGACGGTTTATAAATTATAATCATCATCATCATCATCATCTAGGATTACACATAGGGATGCCAGCCTCCAGGTAGGACCTGGAGTTCCCCCAGAATTACAGCTCATCTCCAGACTAGACAGATGAGTTCCCCTGGGGCAAGTGGATACTTCGGAGGGTGGGCTCTAAGGCATTGTATCTCACTGAGTTCTCTGTCCTCCCCAGACTCTATACTCAAATCTCCAGGAGCCTCCCAACCTGGCTCTGGCAACCCTACATCCCCATTCCCTGCTGGAGGCTGGGTGGACCTAGCAACCCTAGTTGCATGGTTGACTTGAGGCAGAATCCAACCCCCAGTATGATCGGCAGCCTCTGTAGGAGGGAATCAACACTTCTGGCTCCTTGACCACAGGAGAAAGTTGTCCACCAAGGCTTCAGGAAAGGGGACAGCTGAATTTACAGGATTACAGGAGTTACCAAGAAAGGAAAGAGCCTAATGCCAGCTGTGCATGCACTGGGGTGGGTATTTGGCCATGATCCTAAATTATACCTACCTTCTTTTACAGCCTGAAGGTTTCCTTCCCTTCCTACTTATCTCTAGAACAAACCCCAAGACAGACCCTAGATGGATTAATGATGGAAGTAGAAGATCAAAAAGGAATGCCAAGGCACATCCTAAGAAGAGGACGAAGAACAGGGAAAGAAAAGTTGGATTTATACCCCACCCTTCACTACCCAAAGGAGTCTCAGAGCAGCTTACAATCTCCTCCCCTCCCCACAACAGACACCCTGTGAGGAAGAAGAAGAAGAAGAAGAAGAAGAAGAAGAAGAAAAAGAAGAAGAGATTGGATTTATACCCTGCCCTTCACTTGGAGTCTCAGAGTGGCTGACAAACTCCTTTCCCTTCCCCTCCCCACAACAGACACCCTGTGAGGTGGGTGGGGCTGAGAGAACTCTGACACAAACTGCTCTTTTTCAAGGACAGCTGTGCCAGAGCTTGTGACTGACCCAAGGTCACATCAGCAGGTGCAAGTGGAGGAGTGGGAAATCAAACCCGGTTCTCCCAGATTAGAGTCCACACACTTAACCACTACACCAAACTGGTAGGTGGTGCTGAGAGAGCTCTGAGAGAACAACTCTTTTTTAACTTTATTTTTTATAAATTTGTACATAACGGTGAACAAAAAAACTTGTGTAAATCCATTACAGATTGAAAACTACTTGTAACTATAACAATAACAATACATGAACTTTCAATATGTTAAATCTAAGAGTGACTATCTATATTATAATATTTAAAATATCAAATAGTCATTAATGCTATAGTCCTTTGGGACTATATTGCGATGAATCATATATTCTAGTACTGGGAACTAATTCTCCGTGAATGAGGTGTAATAATGCATCAGAGTTTGTATGCTTCAAATTACCTGTTATTTTTTTCTATAATAAAATATTCCCATATCCTCTCATGCCATCATGAAAGAGAAGGTACTAGTGTTTTCCCCCCTTCCATTTGGCTGTAATAACTAATTTAGCTGTTACTAACAGAATCAAGATCAAATACTTCCTAGCTAGTGCATTAGGAGAATCTTTCCAATAGTTTAAAAGAAAATCCCAGAGAGAAAGTAAGTCTATAACCTGCTTTTGAGAGAACTGTGACTGACCCAGGGTCACCCAGCTGATATTATGTGGAGTGGGGAAACAAACCCAGTTATCCAGATTAGAGTCCTGCTGCTCTTAACCACTATACCACATTGAAGTTAATTTCAGCCCCAAAGCAACTTCTCCTCAGAAGAAAATTAAATATTCATTGTTGAGAAGCTACAAAACCTTCATATGAGTTTTTCATTCTGCTGCTTCTTTGCCTGATCAGAAACATTTCTCATTTAGCATGACTATCATGTTTGCTCCCCTGAAACTATTATGCACAACAAAATTAAAAATGCATCCTCATATAATCTTTAAACATAGAGCTTGTTGCAGTGCATACTTTTTGCAAGCAGTGTTCAGGGGAGAAAGGAATTTGCAAAGCTATTAAAACTTTGCAAAACTATTTGCAAAGCTTGTGCCTAATCAGTCATCTAGAACAGGCATGTCAAACCTGCGGCCCGCAGGCCAGAACTGGCCCCTGCAGGGCTGGTATCCAGTCTGCAAGCAATTGGCTCACTCCTGCTTTGTCCTCCCAGGCTGTTGCTGTGTTGCCAAGCCTGTATCCCCCTATAGTTTCTTTATAGATTTCAGATTTTTCTGCACATCTGGGGATTGCCCCAAATGTGCAGGAAAATCTCTTTGCCCCCTAGGTGCCCCAATGTGCAGATTTAGATATCAGCATGCAGGGGGCACCTTGGCTATTAGTATATAGATATAGAAAAAATGGTATTTTTTTATTTTTGCTATTGCCATTCAGCATCTGAAATCATTTTTTATAATATTTATCTCTCCAGTACCTCATGCTATATTTAATGACACATATGGCCTGGTCCAACACAGTGACATTTATGAGTTTGACACCCCTGACCTAGACTTAGAGCCAAATGAATTTGACACCTCTGACCTACAAGCTATATGCCCTGACTCAGATAGCCCAGGCTAGCCTCATCTCATGAGAACTCAAAAGCTAAGCAAGGTCAGCCCTGGTTAGTATTTGGATAGGAGACCACCAAGGAATACTAGGATTGTGACACACAAACATGCAATGGCAAGCCACCTCTGAACATCTCTTGCCATGAAACTCCTATGGAGTCACCATAATTTGGCTGTGACTTGACAGCAAAAAAAAAAAAAGCTATATGGAGACTGAAACTCAGATTCTGTTGTATGTGCAGAATTCTTCTTTTTGATAATAAAACAACCACAATGGAAACACACACACATGTACTTAATTTCTACACTGTTTTATGGATATGTAACTCTAGTAACAATAAGCTCTTGCTGTAGGGTAATGCATGTGCATTCACCAATCAATGACTGTGGCATGGATTTATGACACTCATGCATGAATGAGCATCCCCAGAACTAACTGCACACATATCACCTAAATACAGTGTCCCAAAAAGTGGAATCAGTTCACACATTTAAGTGCAAGTCATTGAGTATAATAAAGTGTTGGCAGAGACAATAGTACCTCTCCCACATGCTTTTTCAAGTACTGAAACACCCCTCCCCACAAAGCTATTTTAGCACTTGAAAAAGAGCGGGGGGGGGGGAGATCATTTGGTACCACTGCAGTTTGGCAATTCTTAAATGGCATAATTTTCCTCTGAAATGGTGTCATGGCTACAGGTTTGGATCTGTAGTCACCGTAACATGTAGTTTGGCTCTAAGTCTTCTTGCATCTGATGAAATAGACTCTAGCTCATGTAAGATTTTTTCCACAATAAGCCTGTTAGTTTTAAGGTGTCATAAACCTCTTTTTTGTTTTGATATGACTAGCCTGTAAATATCAAAATGGTGTCCAAATTTAAGTACAACAGAATTGATCATGAACAATAAATATTAAAAAGTGGATAGTCTTTGCAATGAAGACTACCCAAAGTCTTTAATAACTCTCCAGAAAGAAAGCTCTATCTATCTATCTATCTATCTA
>NW_015207207.1:0-2895 GCF_001447785.1 Gekko japonicus | reverse complement strand
CCACCCACAAATCTCCAGGAATTTCCAAAGGGGAGCTGGCAGCTCTACTGATGCCTGCTTTCAGAATCCTCACACAGAACCTTCATATTTCCCCCATTTTTGGTTAGCTACAAAAATTGCCCTAGAATTCTGCCACCCCAACCCAGGACCTGAGGAAGGGGGTTAACGAGAGGGCATTTGGGAGGTCATTAATCCATAGGGTCCCCATAAGTCGGAAAGAACTTGACATCACACACACAATCCACAATTTTCCAGAATACCTCCAGGGTCTCCCTGTCACCAGCAACCCATTCCTGCCCCACACCCAGGACACCCACTTTACGAATGGGGGAATTCCCACCCCATCTTAATTAGTATAACCTGTTCACTGAGATTCCAAAATTTGAGTTTCTTTTTTCTCCCCTCCCCTGAGGAGAGGCAGCCCCGTTAGTGAATGTTACCATGGAAAATGCATTTCTATAATAATTACTACAATCATAATTATTACACTCGACTGAAGGTTAATCCCTCTGGTATTAATTTAGCTCCGGCGTAAGCAGATACATTGTTCACATTCATCTTGCTGCTCTTAGCATATTACTAAAGATTAAGGTCTGCTTGGCCAAAAATAGAGATATTTCAAACCGGTAGAGCAGAGACGGTATTAACCCAACATGCCTAAAACCTTCTTCAGTCCATCACAAAGCAAACTGCACCTTACAGTGTGCCAGTAACAAAGGGAGTAAATCATGCAAAAGTTAACCGTCTCCCAAGTGTGGAGCTTTTGTTTATGCCTTTCCTTATTCCCCTGAATCTTTCTTTAGGCACCCTTGCAAAGTTCAGTTCTCTATGGAAACAGTGTCAGGACTTATTTTGTTGCTATCCAGAAGCCTGTCAGTATATGTACAAGCACTGCTTCTATGGCATAGTGAATTAAAAAAAAAAAGTCTATCGAGTTAATTAAGCATATGCAATTTCTCAGATTTAATTAAGATCACTCCACAGCTTTGGAAAAGATCATTATTGTTATTAATAAGGACCTCACTGCACTAGCTCAAAAGCAAAACAAATTCCTTGTCTCCTTCAATTCAGCATCACGGAACATCGCACAGATTTATCATTATCATTATTATTTTAAGGGCCGCATGTTCTTGAGGGTTATGAAAAAGTGCCAGGGTGAGAATTGAAATGCAGGATACTGTGTAGGAACACTATTGGAGAAAGAAAGAAAGAAAGAAAGAAAGAAAGAAAGAAAGAAAGAAAGAAAGAAAGAAAGAAAGAAAGAAAGAAAGAAAGAAAGAAAGAAAGAGAAAGAAAGCTCAGATTTCTTTTTTTAACCTGTACTATCTCATTCAGTCCATCATTAATAAACATCAGGTCAATATACATAGTAAGGGTTTATCACATAGATCCATTAGATTGTCTAGTAACCAGAAAGTGGCAGTGCCGTGCATTTCTCAGATCGCAAAGAAAAGTGGTAAAGAACCCCCAACCCCATCACTGTTGTGATTCTCATGTTCCACAGAGCACAGAAGAGAGAGAGAGGGGGAAAAAATCAGAGATAAACAGGATTTTCGCTTTGCAAGCCCTGCATACTCCAGAAGAAAAGGCTCCACAGAGAGTGCCTTTTCCACTCACACCCCACAACCCCTCATCTGGGAACCAACACAGCTGGTGGCAGAAGAGTTCCAACTTGCCAATAGTCAAAGCCAATTGCTATGATTGTCCATTACCTACAAATTGGTTGCTTGCCATCAGGGGAAGGAAAAGGCAGACGTCAAAGCCCGTTCTTAGCAGAGGAGGCTTGCTGTTGGCAATGGCGCATCATTGTGTCTCTGGTCTCGACGATGTGGTATCCAATGTCTATGATACAATTATTACGCTAGTCCTGATTGCTTCAGTCTTTGGCAAGTTAATCCCCTGGGTATTAATTTACTCAAGCAGAAGATGCACTGTAGCATCTTGCCTTTTTAGCCCTTTGAGGATGGACTCTATAATTATTCAGTTAGTTACGGCACTGGGATCCTCTCCGATGTATCTCGTTCCCTATCAGTTAAGTGGCTCCCATCCACAGACCCATTAAGACAAAATTAATGGTCTGAGGATGACCAAGTTCCCTTAACTGGAACCGGTGGCTGAGTTAACCGACTTAATTTCAAGTACTTTAGTTGGACTGGATTGTAGATCAGAGTGAAGGGCAAGAAGCTGCCCTGTAGTTTCTTTTCTTGGTATCTACAATGTATAATGCCCTCCCCAGGTCAGCAGGGCTCTTCCAGCTACCTACAAATCCAGGTGGGATGGATACAGATACCGGAGATCTCCCAGAATTACAACTGACCTCCAGACTACAGAGATCAGTTCCACTGGAGAAAAATGGCTGCTTTGGAAGATGGACTCCATGGCATGTACCTCACTGAGTTCTTTCTCCAGGTTCCACGCCTAACTCTTCAGGACTTTTTGTAACTCAGGATTGGCACGCCGAGGGATGGACCCAGACAAAACTTTCTAATTTCCACCAATTTCTCTCTCTTGTTGCATATCCCTGATTTGCCCCTCCTGCCATTCTTGAGGGCCCCCTGTTCCCTAGAAAGCAGCATTTCAGGGAGACCAGTAGGCTAAAAGTGGCAGGCAGAGAGGAAATAAAGTTTTGTTCCACTGAAGGGAGTGCCTTCCATTAGCGGAACAATTAGCCGGGATCTAACCTATTGTCATTTAAATAAGTTAACATTACTAGCAATGCTCAATCATCTGCTGGTCCGGCTTGCAGTCTGATCTCTAGCTGTGCTCCGCATAGTCAACCATTCCATAAGGTATTTGCCGGTATAACATGTTTAATTGTGCTACAGCACCCAATTGCACATTCACAATCTCATACTGCTTCCGCTCCATTCACCCCTACCACTGTCTCACTGTGTA
>NW_015207206.1:0-2973 GCF_001447785.1 Gekko japonicus | reverse complement strand
GGGGGGGGGGCGAGACTCTTGCCTACTTTAGCCTGCTGATTCTCCCCCAGTGACTTTGGCAGGAAGACGGGTGAGAGGGAAATGCTTTGCGTGCACCGTGCAGGCCCTAAATCACCCGAGGATTTTTCCGTGGTGCAGGAAGGGGTGAATTTACGGTTATATACTAGAAAAGAGTGGCTGTCTGCGTTCAAAGGTATATCTTTGGATCTAAACCTTGATCCAGCCCACGGGAAGCTCAGCTTTTCTTAAGAAGGAGCTTAAGTTATCTACTGGACTGTTTTCCTTTTTAAAAAATGGCCCGGCACTAGAAATACGGTTTCAAAGTTCCACCGTACAGCGTGAGATGCTGTTGTCTTTCAGTTTATGAATGAAAGTGCTTCTTTTGCCGGCGACTTTGTGATTGGCTGCTGGGGAACCGTCAGATAAGTCACATGGTACTGACTCTCGTCTAAAAAAGATGGGAGGGGCGGAAGAAGAGCGCTAAAGAGACCTTGGGTCAGCCTCCTTCCTTTTGCTTCTTTGAGACCACGCCTTCTTGCCCTTGGCTTAGGAAGAGAGGACGTGTTGTGAGGGAGCTGCTTTGAATCTAAATTTACTCAAAGCAGTTTATTATTGCACTGTCATGATGAATCCTTTAGGGCCAGGAATGATTAAGCTCTTTACCGGCATATGTCAAGCCATGTGAATATTCTTTAAAGTGCAATTACCAGGAAGGGAAAGTTCCCATTATGCAAAACTTCTCTTTAAACAATATGACAAATGCCTTTTTTTTTTTAAAAAAGAAGAAATTAGTTCCTCAGTTATTCAAACTGCTTTTGTGATATTAAGGTATTAAGTTTAGGCTGACCTAATGCTGATGTGTTTTCAAGTCTCTAGAGTAAACATTGTTCTGTGTAATTTAAATTTAAGGAATTATGTTTGCGTCCAGAAGCACCTTTAAGACCAACAAAGTTTTATTCAAGGTATAAGCTTTTGTGTGCAAGCACACTTCTTCAGGTACAGTGAAACAAAATTTCCTCAACTGTTACATCCCCACCCCCCTCTACATATATGTAATGGTTGAGGAAATTTTGTTTCACTGTATCTGAAGAAGTGTGCTTGCACACAAAAGCTAATACCTTGAATAAAACTTTGTTGGTCTGAAAGGTGCCACTGGACTCAAATTTTCTTCTGCTGCTTCAGACCAACCTGGATACCCACCTGAATCCATTTTTAGGAGTTATGCTCATGGAAAGATCAGACTGTTTCCTTCTTTGTTGTTTATCACTCTTCTAGTGCAAAATCTGCTCACTGAACTATTGGTCATAGCAGACCTTTTCTACATTCTCAGTATGCAGTTATGTCTGGTTATGTCTGGTAAGCTCAATGAACTGTTGATTCAAGGTAGTGATTCAAGGTAGTGATTCAAGCTGGAGTTATAAATGGCAGAGAAACAGATGTTTAGTGTTAGGCGAGAGAGAATATTATGCTAATATTATAAAGACCCATTAAACTGCAGAATGGTAGTAAAGTTTCTGTTGTGTGTGCATGAAGAAGAGTCAGGATTTTATTTAGGAAAACAACTACTGAATGAACATTATGTTATAATTTATTAAGTCCTCAGTGCTCCCATAAACCAGAAGTGCTCAGCCAAAGGAACTAGCGGGTGGTAACAGGCACTGGAGAGGAGTAAATTATGTGTGCAGCTTTTTAAAAAATTCTGTTTAGCAACAAGAGAGAAACTGAATACTAAACAAAAGCATTTTATTTGACAAATGTTTAAGGCATAGCTCCCACAAACAGAGAATAAGATGATTAAACTTGTGTCTTGATTGTCCCCCCTCCCCAAACATATAGAATATAGATTTGATTTTATCTGACTTGGAGCTCTTCTGTGTAGAGGATTAAACTATTAAAAATATGAACTGTTAATTCACTTATTTGCATTTAGCTTCAGTTGCAGAAATATGTATTTGTATGAATGAAAACAATCTTCTTATAAAATAAATTGGGCCTTCTGGGTGTTAGTGTAAATATTCCAAAGGTACAAAAGGACATAGTCCCATTTTTAATGGCATAATGAGCCACTTTATGGTTTGTTCTGAGGAGGAAAAACATAGTTGGGCAGTTGGTGGTATTCACCATGCTTCTTGAAAACAGATTTCTTAGAACATACAGCTACTGTTCCTGTGGTTCTGTTTCTTGGCTGTCTTGGTGCTTATTTTGTGGCAAAGAAATGTTAGATTTAAAGGTGTTTTTCAGTAGCCACCCACCCTTGGATAGCCTTTGGTTAGGATATTTTGCTTCTTTTGCCATGCTTACAGATGTGATAGAAGCCTGACCTGTAGGCAGCCATGCTGCTGCTTCCTTTCAGAATTTAATAGAATGTGTGGCTGATCAGGGAAGCAAAGGGGCAGGGTTCTTAGTAGAAGATTTTGGTAGGTATAATAAGCTATGAAGGTGTCTTATATTCTGTTAGGCATGACGTAATAGGAATTTTCCAGTTGGGTATTTCACCAGCTTTTCCTGCCACAATATTGCTTGTTCCTTTTTTAAAGAAAGGGGATTCTATAATAAAGCCAACATCTACTAAACAGATTAGCACAATCGTTTTCATTTGTGGCATAGCTGACTTGAAAGACTACTTTGTTTATTGTAATGGTTAACCTTGCCCAGAATGCTAACAATGGCTGTCTGAGGATAGGCTAAGTAAGATTACTAGATGTTGGATCAAAATAAGGTGAATAAATGTACAGAAGGAAGAATGTTGGAGAAAGCAGTCTTCCGTGGTACTATAGTGTGACAAGCTTTCTTTACCTTCTGAAATTTTTTCTTTAGTCACTCTGTATCTGGTTATCCTAGCTCAGGATGTATTGGTCTAGTTCAGGTGTCTCACTAACTAGTTATGACACACACACCCCATCTACTTTCCTCCTTCAGAGGCAAGATTTTCCCTGCATTTTCCTTCCCTTGTCTGACTGAACCACCCTAGTA
>NW_015207205.1:0-2991 GCF_001447785.1 Gekko japonicus | reverse complement strand
TAATGCTCCGTGTGACCGCAGCCAGAGATGATTTATCATTGCTTGCCTCTGTGCGGCAGCTCAGGCAGAGGCTGATGGGTTTCACAAATCAAGCAAAACCAAGAGGTGTGCATGTTATGTTAAATTTCCATATCTATCCTTGCTACCCCACTCTCTGTCCAAACCCTGCCCCAAACTTCAAAGCTATTTCTCATTGGTGGTAGGGCATGATACCTCATCCAAAGGATCTACTCATCCCGTGCTGGTTTTTGGAGCCACACTGCCAGCAGAAGCTCTTTCCAATGCAGCGCCAACTTAAGCATTTACCCTATGGCCCATAATTTTGCCTAATGATGTGTAGTAAAAATGTGCCTTTCCTTTAGGAAGGAATGAGATTAATTCTTCCAAAGCCATTTGCTCCACTTGCAAATGGGCAAAAAGTACTTGAGCGAGCCAGTTGCAGAATTCGTCCCAAAGCAGTAAACCTTACTGGAGGCTTTAAAAATAATTAATAATCCGAGCAAGTTCATTATCATTTAAGATCTATTTTAGCTCCGTGCTTTAATATTCTGTTTTTGTTGCATAGCTATTTAGATAACTGCCATTCATTGATAATAAGTCATTTATTCCTCATTAACTCTTAGGATGGATGTAGATATTCATTACTGCAAGACAACAGACTCATTTAGCTGCATACAGTACTTGATTATGCACTCTGAGCCTCTACTTGAATGCAAATTTTATTCCACATAGGCCTCATTTTGCTTGTTAACCTCTCTAGCAGCTAAGTTATCCATATCATTATCTGCTGTGTTAGGTTTTCTCCCCCCCCCCACCGCCCCCTTCTTTAAGCATAGCATTTTCTATAACAAACAGTATTATACTGATCTATTGACTTTGGAAATTTGTTTAATCTACAGACACTGAAAACACAAGATTTCCCACCTAAAGGATGTTGCTGTAGCTTCAAATTAGAGCAGTCAAGGAAATCTGTAGCTGATTAATTGATAAGAGACAGGTTGTCGTTCACAAGGGCTAATTTGGATCTATGGAAGAAAGCTATAAAGCTTATGTCTGCTGGGTTGCCAACCCCCGCAGGATAAATAAACCAAAGAGGGATCACAGTTACAAGGAAATATATCAAACAAACAAGAACTGTGATAAAAATAATGACATTTAATGGCTCTTAGGAACATCAAATTATATTACAATTGAAACTTTTGCAGGATTACTAAGCAAATTCTAACATTCTCAAGGAGAAGCCGTTCATCCTCAATGAGTACCCAGTTATAAACTCATTTCACCAGTCTTCCTCAGGAGTAGCCCTATTATATTGAAAGGTGTCAGCCTCTTGATATAGCTTAACATCTTTTTTTCTACTTTCTTCAGATTTTTACAGTTTAATTTCTTTTTTATTTTCTTCAAATTATCTTCTGGTTCCATTTTCAGATTATTACAGTTTAACTTCTTTTCTTTTTTTACTTTCTTCAAAATCATCCTGGAACAAATGTGGCTATTTAGAATGAAAAGAAACACGAAGCTGAATGGAATGTTGTTTTGTTATAATTTATTTATTAACTTTTAACTTCCAGTTCAATTTCAAGCGTTTCAATTAGGAGCAATATAATTTGATGTCCATAAGATTCATTAAATGTCATTGTCATTTTTAATCACAGTGTTTGTTTGATATAAACCTTTGGTGGGGGAGATTTCCAGGTATTACAACTGATCTGCAGGCAACAGTAGGGTTCCCAAGTACTTACCGTGATCCGGCGGGGGAAACATGCTCCTTGGCTGGACCATTCCTCCCTGTAATGCACCATGCAGTCACCAGGAAGTGACTCTGGGTGACGCTCTGGCAATGGGGCTGAAAACGCGATGGTACCATTGAGTTTCCAGCCTCATTGCCAGAGCGTCACTCAGCGTCACTTCCTGGCGATGGCATGGTGCGGTGCGTCTGTTGTCCCCACGGGAATGATCCTGCGAAGACGTTTGTTTCCCCCGCCGAATCACGGTAAGTACTTGGGAAGCCTGGACAACAGAGTTCAGTTCACCTGGAGAAAATGGCCACTTTGGAAGGAGGTCTACATGGCATTATACCTTACGGATATCTATCCTTCCCCAAACCACAGCCTCCTCCGACTCCACCCCCAACATCTCCAGATATTTCCAAACGTGGATCTGGCAACCCTGTAATATCTGCTGTGTGGCAGGCTGTTTTAATTTGGGTGTGTTGCTGAAGAAGAAAAAAAAGATTAGATACAGCTTTCCCTTTTAATAACAAACAGTAGCTGTCGTATGAAAAATGGTAAGTTATCTTACACCTCCTTCAATATTTTTTTTAAGATGTCTAAATGAGTTTTTGGCAATATGCAAATGTAGTTATATTACTGGTTTCAATTAATCAGTTTAAAGGCAGGTGATTAATCAGCTAAATATCTTTAATTGGTTGACAACTGTAATTAAAATATCCAGTCCCAAAATAGATCTTCTTTTTTGTTTGCTTCTAAACATTGGCTGTGCATGGTCCCATAATCTTAAAGTTGTTTCTTTATTTTTAAATTCAGTGCCCATCTACCATAAAATCAGACACACGATTTGGAAGAAGAAGAAAAAACCCACTCATCAAATTAATGTTTTCCCACACCTGCTTACTCCTAGCAGTTAATTACCATCCAAGAGAAGCAAGTTTTACCAGGCTTCCCGAAAGCTAGCAATTTGGCAGACCTTTAGGGAAAGGGGGTGTTAATATAGTCATTCGGCTTCCCTTTGCTGGGGCTGCCAACTTTTTAACCACTCCCTTTATAGGTCTCTGGAGTTGCCAGGACCCCCCTAGCCACCAGCAGGGGTGGGGTGGGGGTAGGGTTGCCAGCTCCAGGTTGGGAAATGTACAACAGCGTTCTAGGTGCTGTATGGATTAAAAAAACCAGTAAAACAAGTCTCATCGTGGCTTCAGAGCCAAAAACAAAGATACAACATCGACAGAGTATCAGAAGGGAAAGTGAAAGGATG
>NW_015207204.1:0-3487 GCF_001447785.1 Gekko japonicus | reverse complement strand
GTATAAACCCAATCCCTTCTCTTCTTCTTGTAGATTTCAGCCAAAGTGAGGTGGGCGTAGCCACAAAAATGGCCACTGCAGGAGGCGGAGCCAGCCACAAAATGGTGGTTGCTGCTTCCTTTCAGTCACACAGTGAAGATCTTTGGGCTGCGGTAGCCGCAGCAATGTTGTTTTTTTATGATTACGACAGCTAGAATAACCTATGCCCAGTGTTGGAAAAAAGAAGTAGTACCGGAGGTGGCTGAATGGATTAAGAAACTACTTTTTATGGTTGAAATGGACAAAATGACGAGGAAACTGAATAATAGAGATGCAGAGGACTTTTTTGAAGACTGGAAAGACCTAAAAGCGTACTTGGAAAAGAAACTGGGATGTAAAGGATACCTTATTATGTTTTGATGTTTACTGATGGAAATTTGAAAATGATTTGATGATAACAATGAAGTTGTTACCTATACAAGTTAGTGGAAAGGGGGGGAATAGGCGAAATAATAAAATGAACTGGGGATCAGAGCACTGTGGGAAGCCATGCAGGGGGGGAAAGGGAGGAGGGTAGGATGTAGGAAAGATAATATGTATGTAAAAAAGTGGATGTAACTTGGATATATCCTAATAAAATTGTTTTACAAAAAAAAAAAAATCTGCACAGCCAAACAAATCTCAAATGGACAAATAACCCACCAGCTTTCTGAAAACACATGGCGGTCATCTGGAAAGGTGACAGCGGGTGCCATTGTGCCCAGAGGAACCATGCTGGGGAACCCGGCTCTAGAGTATACCTTAGAGTCTAGGCCAGGGGTGGCCAAACTGCGGCTCAAGAGCCCCATGCGGCTCTTTCACACATACTGTCTCCCTGATCGGTCTTCCCTTCCACAGCCAGTGTTCCTCTCCCTGGGTAGGCTAAAAGTGTGTGTGTGGGGGGGGGAGCAGAGAAAGAAAGCTATTTTAACATTAGATGCTTTCTCAAAGTCCCACCGCCGCCGCTGGCCGGCTTGCAGAAGGTATTTGTCTCTTTAAATCCCTTCTCCAGGCCAAGCCAGCCGGCATGGGGGCGGAGGGGGCTTCAAGGATGCCTGTAAAGTTGCTTTCTTTCCACCTCCACCTTCCTTCCCCCTCCCCATCTATTTGCTTTCTTTCGTTCTTTCTTTCCATCCTCTCTCTCTTAAGACAAATAAATATCATTAGCAAACAAAGATATCATTGGACAAATAAATATCTGTTTTTAATTTTATTTTTTGGTAGGTTTTTATTTTTTTTATTTTTGGCAGCCTCGTTTAATGTTAATAAAGAGCAAATCTGCATATGTTTCATATAATGTGTGTGTGATATTTGTTCATGTCTTGCGGCTCTCAAACATCTGATATTTATTCTATGTGGCTCTTAGAATCATAGAATGTTAGAGTTTGAACGGACCTTGCAGGTCATCTAGTCCAACCCCCTGCACTCTGCAGGAGCATAGCAGAAAGATAGCCCTACATACCTACAACATACCCGAAAGATGGTTGTCCAGCCTCCGCTTGAAAACGTCCAGCGCAGGAGCATCCACCACTTCCCGAGGCAGACTGTTCCACTGCTCAGCCACTCTTACAGTTAGGAAGTTTCTCCTGATATTTAGCCGGTAACGACTCCCTTGTAATTTCCACCCATTAGATCTAGTCTTGCAACCCGGAGCAAGAGAGAATAGATCTGCTCCATCTTCTACATGACAGCCCTTCAGCTGTTTGCAATCATGTCCCCTCTAAGCCTTCTCTTTCCCAGGCTAAACATACCCAACTCTTTCAGCCTTTCCTCGTAAGACTTGCCTTAAGCCAGTTTGGCCACCCCTGGTCTAGGTGGAATCCCTTTCCAAATTCCCTCCTCCACAGGCACTGCCCTCAAACCTCCAGGAATTTCTCAGGACAGAGCTGGCAACCTTAGCCTCACCACCTAACAGGGACTGTGGGATCAGGACCTTTATACAGAGGACCGGAAAGCTGCACATCTGCTGATTCATGCATCAGGCTTTTACTCTTTTAAGAATGTATAATGAAAGAGCCCCAAAACAGCGGATTTCAACGCTGCAGTATAAAGATTTGCTCTTGCAAACAACAAGATGTTTAGAGACAGGATTTGATGTTCTGGACAAATAGGAAAATCGATGCTGTCACCGCACTGTGATGGTGCCAACACAAAAATCGGGAAGGGCTTCCCTCCTCTAGGGAAATTCCAAATGTCAAGCAACAAGCTATTATGGCCCGTTGCATCCATGGCACTGTATTAACTTAACCACCACCACGGTCTCTGCAGGATCATTAGCGAGAGTTTCTAGGGTCGCATTTTTGTTGCTTCGCAGAGTTTTGAAACAAAAAGACGTGCCCCACAGGAGGGGAGAAAAAACACATGTTCATTGCCAGTGGAAACCCAAAGACGCCTGTTGCTGTTAGGAGAATGAGACACGAGACACTTCGACATTTCTGTGGATTCCCACCCTGAAAAGATTACTTTTTAGAAAAAATAATCTCATTACAAAACCTAAAACTTAAACACAAACAAGAAACAAAAATTCAACACAGAATATGGTGGCTGATGAGGGCAGGATCAAAAAATGAGATTCCGGGCTGAAAATAGAATGCGACTCGATTTTCCCCAATGATGGAGGAGAGCCAGCTGGTTTCATTAAGAAATGGGTAGAAACTGCCATATTTTCAGAGCCGAGACAAGTCATATGACCACGACTGTTGGTATTCGCTGGATTTATATCCCACCTGTCTCCTCAATGGGGACCCCAAGGTGGCTTTCATCAATCTCCTTTCCTCCATTTTATTCCCACAACAACCCTGTGAGGTAGGTTAGGCCAATCCATATGCAAAAGAACCTCCTCAGGAAAGCTCCTCCATTAGCATGTCACAGCCTGGGAAACTCCTACAAGATAATGACTCAGCCCTACCCCACCTTCCCAAGTAGATATAAATTACCTGCCTACCATTTTTGTTCTTCTCACCTTGACACAGAGAGTACTCCATCTTTCTGTGTTATACCTCTGGGGATGCCAGTCACAGCTGCTGGCAAAACATCAGGTCCTACAATGCCAAGACCACGGCCATACAGCCCAGAAAATCTACAACAACTAATAGGTTAGGCTGTATGTGACTGTCCCAAGGTCACCCAGCAAGCTTCCACGGCACAAGCGAGGTTAGAACCCGGAATTCCCAGATTCTAGTCTGACATACTGGCTGGTTGTGTAAGAGTTTGACTGAGGAATATTTACTGATTTGTGGTGGACACAACTATTGGCTTCAGCTAAGCATGTGAATGGGTCTCAAGAAAGGTAAGACACAGTTAGCCCGTTACATAGCAATAAACCATACCCAGAGCCGTGTGGATTCAGCAAGAGCGCAGAATGTAGCAATGGGCAAGAAATTAGGTTTCTTACATACACAAAAATGAAACTAGCGTTCTAGCCCATCTGGCCAGAGCTACTAGTCCTTTTCTAGCAAGTTTCTAGTCC
>NW_015207203.1:0-3914 GCF_001447785.1 Gekko japonicus | reverse complement strand
GATTAGAGTCCGCGCACTTAACCACTGAAGACCAACACACCTACCCTCTGAAACGTACACATTTCGGTCGCACGATCAAGCGGCAGCCAACATATAGTGACCCCCTCAGGGTTATCGAGGCCAGTGACAAACAGAGGCGTCTGCACGGATACCCTGGACTTCCTTGGTGGTCTCCCATCCAAAGACTAACCAGGGCTGACCCGGCTTAATTTCCGAGATCTTCCGAGATCGGGCTAGCCTGGGCCATCCGGGTCAGGGCAAAAAACATACACAGGCGGTTTGCTGTTGCCCACCTCTGCGTAACAACCCTGAATTTCCCTGTCGGTCTCCCAGCCAAGTACAAACCAGGGCCGAACCTGTTTAGCTCCTGAGATCTGATAACGATAGGTCAGCCTGGGCCAGGAGACCATTCTGCCTTGACAGTATTCTACCCACTTATTCTTCTAAGCCAGGGGTGTTGAACTCATTTGTTATGAGGGCCGGATCTGACATAAATGAGACCTTGTCGGGCCGGGCCACGTGTGTCATAAAATGTAATGCCAGGTAGCAGAGATATAAACTTTATAAAGGACACAAACATAAAGGGTATTTTTTTAACTTAAGCTTCGTGAATTGCAAGCCTACTTTTGATTTACTGACATTCAACACAGAAATCTCATGCTCAGAGTTCTGACTCTAGGACCTCGGTTAAAGCATGAAATGGCTGAGTGATTGAGAGAGTCTGGTGAAAGCAAGCTACGATGCAGCAGCAGCAGCAGAACTGGAGGCAGGAGATGGCTAGCTCCACTGCGGGCCTGATGGAAGCCCTCCAGGGGGCTGATATAGCCCCGGGCCACATGTTTGACACCCCTGGTCTAGGGGTCCAAGACACCCCTCTGCATACGTAGATAGGTTTAATGAAAGGTGGATAATACTCTATGTTCTGGCACGGCAGGTACAGGATGGAACTTATCTTGACGCATTATGAGAAATGACCTCCTTTTCCCTGTAGTTTCTCTGGCATTCTAATTTATGTACTGCATTGTGATATAGCTTTATTCTGGTAGAAATAAAAAACCAAAACCCTGACATCTCTGGAGGTTAAGGCCACAAGAACAATTTAACGCACAAGTCCATTTCCATCCACCAATGAACACCCAAAAGGACATCCTAGAGGTACAAAAGGTGCCAAAGAGAACAGAAAAGGGATCAGATGGTTACAGAATTTCCCTCTGAAGAAAAGGCTAAAGAGGTCGTGGGTTTCCTGTTGAAAAAGAAGACACAACGCAGAGGTGGAGGCATATCCTGATAGGTTCACAGTTCTGCCTGGCGTGGCAGGAAAATCTTCTCCCTTTCCCTTAATGAGTCAGCCAATGAAACCACTGGCTAAAGCTGCAGAACAGGACTTCTTGACACACACTATTCAATACCGAATTAATTTACAGAATCCGCTGCTACGGCACAGCTCTAAAAGGAGCCTGGACACATTAACAGAGCAGAAACCGATCAATGGCCACTGGCCACAATGGCTTAAACCACCTTTGCTTTCAGAAGCAGTGTCTCCCTCAATACCAGCAGTTGGAAGACAATAATGGGGGACCGGGGGTGTGTGTGTGTTCCTGTGTCATCTGTTTGGCCCCTGGCAGTACAGGAGTCTGGGTGAGATGGATTCTTGCCCAGCTTAGCGTACCACTGTGGGATACAGAGTGTTGGACTGGATGGGCCTTTGGCCTGATCCAACATTGGCATCTCTTATGTTCTTATGTTCTTATGTTCATCAAAATGTGTTGTTGCTGTCCTGAGTGTGCTGTTCAGGTGTGTACCTGTAAGCTGCAAACCTAGGATGACGCTGCAGCAGCAGCAGAACTGGAAGAAGAAGCAGAAGACAGCCAGTTCCACTGCGGGCCTGATGGAAGCCCTCCGGGGGCCTCATCCGGCCCCCGGGCCGCATGTTTGACACCCCTGGTCTCAGGTTTGCAGGCCAGGCCGGGGCTCAGATGCCCGTTGCTACTCCCTCCCCGTCTTTTCCAGCACCTCCACAGTGACGCGATCAATATTCCAATTCCTGTTTCCACCCCCGGACAAAGAGACGGAGCAGGCTAAAAATACTTGCAATAAGAGCATGTAAAAAAACGGGAGCAGGAGCCAGGCCTTCAGTTTTCAGAAGAGGGGGGAGGGCAAATTCCAATGGGTCCCCCCCACGCGCGCACACACATATATTCCTGGGGGATCCACTGACCCAGAGAGGCACAATTTCGGGGGGGAAAGACGGGTTCGGTCGCTGTTCGTGCAGCTCAGCTCCGACGCTGCAGCACAGAATCCAAACCAATGTTTTCAAGCAAATCAGAGAACGAGCCATTTCTCCACCTAGACCGGATCGCCTGTTTTGCCACGAGCAGGGATACAGTCTGGGTCTGAATGCCGTGGGGGCCAACTATAGCGAAGTGGGACAGGTGACTCTGCAGTGCTCCTAAACAGACAACCAGACACCATCTGAGACTAGACAGGGAGCAACCCGGGAAAAGGCATTTTTGGCGCCGAAACTTTGGAACTCCCTCCTGTATGGTGTCAGTTATCGGAAACGACCGGGAGGCTGACCCCAGACTCATACACCTCCCCAGGGAGCTTTCTCTGTCTATCTCTGTCGTCGTCTTCCTCCAGTAGGTGAAGACATTTAAGGACCCCTTTTGCTTCTTTTGGCATAACCCCAGTAAACTCTTTTGGTCCTCCCCCGGGTTGTGTTTGTACATCTGACTGTTTTTACTGTATTGTTAAATATATATATATACATTTGCAATGCTATTTTAAATAAGAACCTCAGAAGAGCCCTGCTGGATCAGACCAGTGAGGGTCCATCTAGTCCAGCCTCCTGTCTCACACAGGGGCCAGCCAGTTCCTCTGGAGAGCCAACAACAGGGCAGAGAGGCCGAGGGCTTCCCCTGATAAGAATCTCAGCCCTGCTCGATCAGACCACAGAGGGTCCATCTAGTCCAGCCTCCTGTCTCACACAGGGGCCAGCCAGTTCCTCTGGAGAGCCAACAACAGGGCAGAGAGGCCGAGGGCTTCCCCTGATAAGAATCTCAGCCCTGCTCGATCAGACCACAGAGGGTCCATCTAGTCCAGCCTCCTGTCTCACACAGGGGCCAGCCAGTTCCTCTGGAGAGCCAACAACAGGGCAGAGAGGCTGAGGCCTTCCCCTGATAAGAATCTCAGCCCTGCTCGATCAGACCAGTGAGGGTCCATCTAGTCCAGCATCCTATCTAACACAGTGGCCAACTGGTTTGTTAGCAGTCAGACTCCCTCCTCCCGCTGAGAGCTTAAAGAGCCCGAAATACCCCTCTATACATCACCCCAGCACCCTGAGTGCAGGGCACTGCTTGGGCCAGAGTGAACCAAGATGGATGCCAGGCAGGCAGAGGCTTGGGAAAGCAGTTTTCAAGGTGCCAGTCAGAGCAGCTGGCTGGCTATCGCCTGCCCTGGGGTGATGCATGACTTAGAACAATTGGTCACCCAGGACCTACTGATTCACTCAGCACAATCTCACCAACACCCAAGGCTCCCTTCCCCTTCACCCACCCTTGAGTAGTCAACCCTTAAATCTATTCACCTTCCCCATCACCCTTCCCATCCAGTGCTTACAGGGCCATCAAACCCCTCCCACCTCTTTGTCTACCTCCTCTGGCGGTGAGTCAACCTGCCTCAGGATGCATTTTGGCCTATAAATACGTCACCCTGCTGGGGTGTTCTACTGTGAAATACCCCTCTATACATCACCCCAGCACCCTGAGTGCAGGGCACTGCTTGGGCCAGAGTGAACCAAGATGGATGCCAGGCAGGCAGAGGCTTGGGAAAGCAGTTTTCAAGGTGCCAGTCAGAGCAGCTGGCTGGCTAACTCCTGCCCTGGAGTGATGCTGTTGGATCCCCAAGCATCGAGA
>NW_015207202.1:0-3160 GCF_001447785.1 Gekko japonicus | reverse complement strand
ACACAGTTTTTTTGTCTAGCCGCTATCTTAATTCATTCATCATTTAATTCATTCACTCATTTAATTCATTCATTCATTTCACTCACTCATAAGCATCTTTCCTTATATAGGAGAAGGTGAAGCACAGCTCTTTCTAGCCCTGCTTGCATTGTCAGAGCTTAGATGGCACAAATGAGTGATACTCTGAGAATGGAATGAGTCAGCTGCTCTTACAGGACAGGTTAACCTGGTGGTAATGTAGTGCAGTGAAAATGAATCAACCTCAATGGTTACTGGTTCAATCTGCATTGGACTTTCCTGCCGCTGTGCTGGCAGTCCCAAATCATCTCACTTTTGTCTGCATTGCTTGCCACAGCCATTCCCGTATTGTATTGACTCAGCATTGGCTGTCTGCATCATTTTATTGCCCTGTAGTGGCAACTCCAAGATCACTAGTGTCTCACAGGGTTATGTGGATCTGGTTTTCAGTAACAGCAATTGCTCCTCTCTGGCCCTGAGCCACTGTGAGCGCCAAGCAGACAACTGGAGCCAAACCCCCCCACACACATTTTTCTCCAATCATGTTTCTTTGCTGGAGGGTTAGAAGCATGCTCACCCCTGAACCATGTTATTTCCTGGGGCAGTCCCCAGAACGCCCTGCCTGGCAACCGCTGGGTGTTTTGTGTTTTTTACACAGTTCATTCACTTTCCAGCCCCCTCCCCCTCCACCAGGTCACCCCCCTTTACTTTCTGCAGGGGGGGTCGGAGGTGCTGTTTCCTCCCCACAGTGCAGTGCCCTGCCAGCACCCTGGGAGGCTGCTTCTCCACCCTCTCTCATGAGCTCTCCCTCCCACATGCCCCTGCGGTCACCATGGTGAGGTCTGATGCAGACAGCAAGCTTTTATCCTGAGCCAGAATGGGAGGGAAAGGGGAACAATGTACAACGGTGCCACAACAGACTGAGACTGCTTTACACAGCAGATACAGGTTCAGCCACTGTTTGTCTTCAGGGGGAATTCTCTCAGATACAGGGGGAATGGTTACTGCTGCCACCACCTGCATGAGATCTGTGAGTTTTCTAGGTCCTCCTGACCCTGTACCTTCCTGTAGTGCTGCAGAGCCCTAGCCTGACTTACTTTGTTGCATGATGTTGTTATGATGGAGCTTGGTTTGCTTCGGCAGCACAATACAACTGAGTTTCCTCATACAGCAATCATCGGTTACAAGTTCTTATAGAAAATAAAGTGGCTTGTTACAAGTTAAGGTATGGGAGTAGATATGTTTCTAATTCATGAAAACTAAAAATTATGAGAACAATTTCAAGCCTTATCTGCATGATCTCAGTTGTATATTTATTTATTCATTTATACTTCACCTTTCTCCCCAGTGGGGACCTAGAATGGCTTACAGCATTTCCAGGCATGCATTTTTTCAGGACACACCCACATTTTCTAGCACTGAAACAAACACATTCTGGATCATAGCTTTCTCCAGTCCTTTGACTGATATATAGGCTTGAATCCTGTCAAGAAGTTCTGTGCACACAAGATAGTCTCTGCTGTGGACATGCTTCCTTTTGCACTAGCACTTCTGTTCATGCAGGGTTAATGGTTTTCAATCAGTCTTGTGCAAATAGAAGTGCTAGTGCAAGAGGAAGCAGATCTACAGCAGAGACTAACTAGTGTTCACAAAACTTCTTCATAAGCTCCCTGCCAGAGCATTCAGAATCAATTAAATATTGGTATAATTTTTTAGAAAAACATGGCCTAGAGATTTGATTTCTTTACACTGAGAAGATTCAAGTCATGCATGGTTTGTTTGTTTCCTCTTCCATATGACAAAGTTACAAAATTCAAATGTTTGGTTCTGAGCTCCATTTTACTTGGAACCTTTGAATTTGCTTGAGTCCTTGCTGACTTTCTTAGGTGGAATTCATCTGATGGCAGAATTTCTAGTGAATCTGGTCAATAAAAATACTGATTTCTCCATATATTCTTTAACTTCTAGATTTCACAAACATCTAATTAACAAAAAAGCTTCCAGGATTTATCAAACAGAATTGAAAGCATAATTTGAACCAAGCTGATGCTCTCTTAGGTCCCCGATTAGTTTTCATTCTGCCACATAGGATCACACTGCAATCTTAAAACAGCCCAGGAACAAGCTGAGCCAAGTGACCCCTGGGGCCACAGGGGCTGCCCAGTCTGCACCTGAACCATGGTAACGACAACCGTCAGGGCCGGCTCTTCCACTAGGCCAACTAGGGTGACGGCCTAGGGCGCAGATCTTCGAGGGGTGCCGCCCACCCGCAGCATGGCTTTCTGGGTACTCACTCCACAGCATGCCCCTTCCCGATGGCTCGCTTCGCCTCATGCCCCTGCCTCCTCCCTCCTACTCAGCGCGCCCTTGGGACACCTTTAAAGTTCTAACCAAACTTACCAGCGCATGTGCTTATTTCTTGAACTACTTCCTCCCGGGGGGGGGAGAGAAACAGAGTCAACTTGTCATTGGTCCGGACGCCAATCGAACGAGAGCCTTTCTGGCGTCACAGACGGCGGGCACCTTTCGGAGGTGGGGCTTAGCATCTTGGGGATCCTCCCTCCCCCTCCCAGCATCTCCCTCAGTGGAGTAGCTGGCGCAGCTGTGGTGACTGCTGTTGGCGTGAGACATTCCCTCACTACGCAATGATCCCAAACGGAGCCTCCATCGCCTTCTCATCAAGAGCAGCCACGGTCCAGCAGCTGCCACGAACACGCTGCTCACTGGGCTGGGCCAGACCTCAGCTGCCAATGTGGCACCTGCTGGCTGGACTGCTGTGAGAGAAAGCGGGCAGCAGAGAAAATTGTTCTTCCCTGACCAAGACCCCGAATTTTGAGGGAGAGCCCCTCCCCTTCCCCTCCACCACAAAAGGGTGGCAAATCCGGGAGAGACCCGTTTCCCTCAAGGGGTTAAACAGGGGAGGATCCCAATAAGCCCCATGGATTTTCTCCTTGCCCGTCTCTTCTTCCCTCACCAGGCTGTCTTGGCTCCTTCTCGAGTTCTCCCTTTAAACAAGAGTTTATGTATCTGGCTTATTTTTCACTGCAGTGGTAAACTTGTAACTGGCCTCTTCAACTTTAGTCAGCAGCTGAAGGCTCAGATGTTGGAATCTTCCTTCATTTCTTTCTTTCTTTCTTTCTTT
>NW_015207201.1:0-4101 GCF_001447785.1 Gekko japonicus | reverse complement strand
CAGAATGCCGTTCTCTCTGACAAAGTCCAGAGCTCCTGAGCCCTTCGGAAGAGGGGGGGATACATTTAGCAACAGCTTAGGGGATGTAACCCCAAGACACACTCCAGCGTCCATTGTCCTGTAGCAGCTACTGACGTCAGGCTTGATAGCCATGGTGTGGGGCAGAAGGGGCTCCTCAGACACGATGCTCCAGGAGAGTTGACAAAGAGGACTTTTTCTCCCTCTCCCAAAATACTAGAACTTGAGGCATCCAATGAAGCTGATGGGCACTAGGCTCAGGACGGACAGAAGGAAATAAAAGGAAACAGATAAAACAGATAAAAGGAAGTCCTTCTTCACCCAAAGAGTGATGAACACTTGGAATTCACTGCCACAGGAGGTGGCGGCGGCTACAAGCATGGACGGCTTCAAAAGGGAATTAGATAAGCATATGGAGCAGAGGTCCATCAGTGGATGGGCCATTGGCCTGATCCAACACCGGCTTCGCTTATGTATTTATATGTACTCATGTATTTAAATACTATGTTACACAGAAAGTGATTAAAATGTGGAATTTGCTGTCAGAGGATGCGGTGATGGCCACAGGAATAGACAGCTTTAAAAGGAGATTAGTTGATTCATGGAGTATAGGTCCATCAATCGCTACTAGTTATGGTGACTGAGGGGAACCTCTCCATTCAGAGGCAATGATCCTCTGAATCCCAGAGCCAGGAGGAAACATCAGGGGAACGCCTCAGCCTCTCTGTCCTGCTGTTGGCTCTCCAGAGGAACTGGTTGACCACTGTGTGAGACAGGATGCAGGACAAGGTGGACCACAGGTTTGATCCAGCAGGGTTCTTCTGATGTTCTTACGTTCTTTAGGTGAAAATCTGTCTCACTTTGAGTAAGCGGGGCGATGGCTTAGTGGTAGAGCATCTGCTTGTCATGCAGGAGGTCCCAGGTTCAATCCCTGGCATGTCCAGCTAAAATGTCTAGGTCATAGGTGATGTGAAAGACCTCTGCCGGAGACTCTGGAGAGCCACTGCCAGTCTAAGTAGACAATACTGACATTGAAGGTAAAGGCTCATTTGGAATGTAGTGATGTAGGCCCATTACACAGGGACATTTTACTGCAGATTTTCAGAGCAGTAAACCCATGACTTCGGATCCTGTGCCCACCTTACGCACCATTGTTTTTCCTCGGGTGTATTTATTCTGCAGCTACAATTAAACAATCCACACTTTTCTAAATCAGGGTGGAACGTCACTTGCAACACGTGAGGGTGACGTCCAAAGGGTTTTTAAAATTTATGCAATTGCCCTATTGCAGCTATGCAGTCCAGTCCAGCAAGCGCCTTCCATTTAAATCCTTGTGCTTCTGGTTCAGGTTTTGCGCATGCATTTTGGCCTTGGATCACTGACTGAAAAAGGACAGAAAGAAAGGAAGGCAAAGAAGGACAACCCGATGTTGAAACTGACCAGACTTTTTTTTTTTTTTTGAAACTAACAAGCAACTGTGAAGCCCCCTTTTCCATACGACCACACACTCGGGGATTCTCTGCTGTGTTATTGGCCACTGTGAAAAATGTGAAAGAGTCATACGATCTCATAATATGGGGGAACATGTTGAGTGTACAGAATGCACGGTAGAACCCACTGGCACTGCAAGCTGCGATAGTTGGCAACGCATGTGTGTACGTGCACATTCGCCTGTGCAAAGTCGGCTGCGACTCCACCATGCTTTGCTTTTGTGGTTCAGTCGCACAGTCGAGTCCGACTCTCTGCGACCCCATGGACCACATCACGCCAGGCTCTCCTGTCCTCCATTGTCCTCTGGAGTGTGCTCAACTCCATGTTCGTTGCCTCGATAACACCATCTAACCATCTCATCCTTTGCCGTCCCCGTCTTCTTTGACCTTCCATCTTTCCCGGCATCAGGGTCTTCTCCAGTGAGGGCTCCCTTCTCATTCGGTGGCCAAAGTATTTGAGCTTCATCTTCAGGATCTGGCCTTGGATGGGGAAGTGCTAATGTGGTGCTAATTTCCTGCCCTTCCTTGCAAATTTGCCTGGTTTTCTCTTTGTGATTCTCTAATTTGATCCTGCGCACTGGTCATGTGACCTTGGCAGGTTTTTAGAGCCTGTCCTGTGTGGATTTAACTCCGTGCAATCAGGTTGAGTCCATTAGATCTGGTCTTGCAATCCGGAGCGAGAGAGACTAGGTCTGCTCCATCTTCTACCTGACAGCCCTTCAGATACTTGAAGACTGCGATCATGTCCCCTCTAAGCCTTCTCTTTCCCAGGCTAAACAGACCCAACTCTTTCAGCCTTTCCTCAGAAGACTTGGAATCCAAGGTTGTTCTTGGCTTTTCCAGTGAGTCTCGTCTTCTCAGAATGTGACCAAAGGACAACAGCCTCAGTTCAGTCATTTTAGATCTAAGGAGAGTTCAGGTCTATCTCCCAAAGGACCAGGTGGCACTGAGGTTGCAGAAGTCCTTCTGCCTCAGGCCTTGGTAGCTGCTGTCAGTCCACCTTCCTGAACTAGATGGACTGACGCCAGAGACGACAGCTTCGTATGCACGCACGCACTGAAGGCATAGCCAAGTGTTCAGGTGGAGGGGTGACCTTGTAGACATTTGCTCACTCCTGCCCAATAAGGATTTCTTTTAGTCCTGTTCCTTTTCAAATGCAATTATACAGCCATACGAAAATTCTACCGCTATACCGCATAAACTAGGTGTCCCCAAAACTTTTTGAGCCTGTGGGTACCTTTGGAATTCTGAACTCCCGGAGGAGATCAGGGCTCTGCGGGACCTTTTACAGTTCCGCAGAGCCTGTAAGACGGAGTTCCGCCAGGCTTTTGATTAGGGGCCACCGCCGCCACTACCACCACTGCATATATGCGGAGCAGGACCATCAGGGGTGGGCCGATGAGTAATTGGAACATCATGGCTCATGCCGTCTCCCTTCGGATTTTGATCTTGGACCTCCTCCTGACACGCAATGGAGAGTGTGCAATTTTAGTCCTTCATGTATCCTGTGAGTTGTTAATGTTTTTAGCTTCTGCTGTTTTAATGTATCTGTTTTATAGCACCTTGTGCCCTGTAAGCCGCCCTGAGCCTGCGTGGGGGGAGGGCGGGATAGAAATGGAATGAAATAAAATAAGTAAAATAAAATAAAGGGTGGTAGGCGCAGCCACAAAATGGCTGCCACAAAATGGTTGCTGCAGGAGGTGGAACTAGCCACAAAATGAGCTCCCAGAAGAGTCAGGGCCCTGCGGGACCTTTTACATTGCCGCAGAGCCTGCAAGACGGAGCTCTTCCACTAGGCTTTGGGCGAAGGAGCCGCCGCCACCAATAACACCACCACCAACAACATCATCACCAAAGAAAGACAGAGCCCTGTGCCCTGGCTCCACCGTTGCAGCCTGTGCCAGCCGCATATATATGATCAAGATCGAGAAACTGATGACCAAGGAAGGCCAGAGACCATATTAACATAACTGTTGCCGCCATCCCCACTGTATTAATTTACAACTAGCTAGACCCTGCCAACAAAAGTCCGCATGGTCAAAGCAATGGTATTCCCAGTAGTCATGTTTGGCTGCGAGAGTTGGACTATAAGGAAGGCCGAGCGCCGAAGAATATATTCTTTTGAACTATAGTGCTGGAGAAGACTCTTGAGAGTCCCTTGGACTGCAAGAAGATCAAATCAGTCAATCCTCAAAGAAATCAACCCTGACTGCTCCCTGGAAGGCCGGATAATGAAACTGAAGCTCAAAGACTTTGGCCACCCAATGAGAAGGGAGCACTCACTGGAGAAGATCCTGATGCTGGGAAAGATTGAAGGTCAAAGAAGACGGGGACGGCAAAGGGTGAGATGGTTAGACAGTGTCATAGATGCAACGAACATGAAATTGAGCCAACTTCAGAGGATGGCAGAAGACAGGAAGGCCTGGCGTGATCTGGTCCATGGGGTCGTGAAGAGTCAGACTCGACTGCGACTGAACAACAACAAAAAATAGCCATGTAGAGAATTTTCTGACTTGTGCATCGTAGCATTTGTGAGCTTGTGCTGTGGTGGCAGAAAGCAACCATTTTAACCACCTGCAGAATCAAATCTCCC